>NC_052950.1:29393822-29608822 GCF_013358895.1 Oreochromis aureus | reverse complement strand
ATACTTAGATATAGTAAAAAGGAATACTATATGAAGCAATTAGATATACATAGAAGTAATATTAAAAGATTATGGGAAATACTGAACAGTGTTATAAAACGTGGGGCTGGACAAAAGAACTACCCCAAGTATTTCATTTGTAATGACCATGAAGAATACAATATGGATGTTGTAGCAAATAGTCTCAATGAATTCGTTGTAACTGCTGGACCAAATTTAGCAAGAACAATCACTCATCCTGGGAAAGCACAAGAAAAACCGGATAGAATACGGATTTCTGTCAGTCAGTGTTCTCACAGCCGTTGATGAAAATGAAGTTTTTGAAATTGTCAAAAAAAAAGTAAAAATCAGAAATCCTTGGATTGTAATGATATTGATATGATAGTGGTTAAAGGAGTCATTGCGGTTATTATAAAACCGTTTACATACATCTGTAATTTATCATTTCAAACTGGTCAATTTCCAGACAGAATGAAAATAGCAAAAGTTATATCTCTATACAAATCTGGCAACAAACGCAATTTCACAAACTACAGGCCTGTCTCTTTACTACCTCAATTATCAAAAATTCTTGAAAAACCGACTGTATTCTATTAGATTAATAGAATACATCACAAATTCCATAGACAAAAAGCAATATGTGGCTGGGTTATTCATAGACTTGACAAAGACATTTGACACAATAAATTATGATATATTAATAAGAAAACTGGAATGTTATGGTGTCAGAGGGGTAGCTTTAGATTTGGTCCGGAGTTATTTAAGTGACAGGAAGCAGTTTGTGAAATTAAATGGTGGTTGCTCCTTATGTATGGACATTGCTTGTGGTGTACCCCAAGGGTCAGTTTTGGGTCCAAAATTCTTCAACTTGTACATTAACGACATCTGTAAAGTGTCCAAAGTATTAAAAATGGTTCTCTTTGCTGACGATACAAACATTTTTTGCTCTGGTGATGATCTGCAGAATTTATTGGAGGATATGACTAATGAAATAAGTAAATTTCTGGCTTCATAAAAACAAATTATCATTAAATTTGAATAAATCTAAACTTAAATCTAAACTTAACAACTGTTAGTTGGAAGTAGTAGTTTAAATACAAATGCAAAGATTCAAATAAATGGTGTTGATATTGAAAGAGTCAGTGAAAATACATTTCTGGGGGTAATAATAGATGAAAAACTTAACTGGAGAGCTCATGTAAGATATATTCATTCTAAAGTATCACTAAGCATTGCAATACTGAACAAGGCAAAGCAGGTATTAGACAGAACATCACTTCATATTCTATACTGTTCACTGGTTTCACCATACTTAAGTTATTGTGCAGAGGTCTGGGGCAATAACTATAAAACCACATTACATTCACTTTTTACTCTTCAAAAAAAAAAAAAAGCAATTTGAATCATCCACAATGCAGGTTATAGCGAACATACAAACTCACTATTTTTGCAGCCTGAAATATTGAAAATTGACGATCTAGTGAAATTCCAAACAGCACAAATTCTATTCAAAGCAAAAAATAAAGGTAATATTCAGAGTATGGTTTTTTTGAAAGAAGGAAGCTATAATTTAAGGGGTTTTTGTAACTTCAAAACAGGGACTGTACGTACTACAAGAAAAAGCTTTTGTGTTTCTGTTCATGGAGTGAAACTATGGAACAGTCTGAATATGGAATTAAAGCAATGTCCAAAACAGTTCGAAAACTGTTATAAAAATATGATCTTCTCGAACTATAAAGAAAAGGAAAATATTGAAATTAAGTGAATGTGTCTATTTACAAAAAAAAAAAATCATGATGTGATATTATAGTATATCAGAAATCGCTATTTTTATTACAAATTATATCAGTAAGGAAGCTGACTAAATATTAACTGATAATTTATGGCAAAGGGGTGGGATTAAATAAGTGTTTATTTCTTCCCGCTCCCTTTCAACATGTAAATTAATCAGAACTGTAGCTATATTGAAATGTATTGATTTTTTGTATAGCCATTTGAGGGGAGTTATTTCGCTGCAGGCATCAAACATCAAACCAACCTGAGCCTAAACAGTAACACATGAAAGGCAGTTATAATCTTGTACTAATCACCAGGGTATGACACATTAAAATGAGATAAAAAAGGAAAAACTGTGTGTCATAGTCAGGGACTGTTAAAGTGGGTCACTGTTGTGTTTTTGTCAACAATGGCCGTGGTGCTTCAGCATCTAGCTAGCAATACAGAAGACAAGCGAGCATAAATGGAGTAATAATTTTTTAAGTGGCAGGTAATTTCAAATGCAGCTTTTCCATCAGCTCAACAAACATCAGCAAACACACAAACTGTTTGTGTGCAGTTTGTCTCACAGTGTGTTGCTAGCTAAAAGTCCAGCTGCTGTATATCACAGGAAGAGAAAAGAAAAAGATCTTTCTCCGTCTCTGACTGAAGTTAGCTAAGACACACCAACAAATTCCCAAAGTGTAACATTTTATGCTAGGTCAGAGGTCGGCAACCTGTGGCTCTTTAGTCTTTATACTGTGGCTCTGCGTGGTTTGGAGAAATAAATTATAAGTATTTAACTGAAGTGTATTTTATTTGTGTTAGTTCTAAAAAACAACTAACACAAGAAGACTAGAAGATTATTGTGATCTTGAAATATAAAAATAAAGTCACATTTTATTATTTGTCGTTGCTCAAAATAAGAGTCACACTTGTGGAAGCCGGTATACCCACTGAAACAACGTGCATTTATCGAGACTTTCAGCCCTAGGTAGGCCAAGTATGGAGAAATGTAAGAAAAGAAAAATATCTGAAGACAATACAACATTTAATGATGCCTGGGCAGATTCATTTGCATTTATCTCTGACGAGAGTGGCCTAACGCCTGATTTGTGGAATGTCCGTCTTCGGATCTACATCCATAAGTGAGCAGCTATTCTCCACCATGAACTATGTTAAAAACGAACACCGCTCACGCCTCACAGACGACAGCTTACCGCAGAAGTCCCATTGTAAACATATCACGGCAGAGCCGACGATGTTTGCATTAGCTTGCTCTTCAGCGTCTCTTTATTGACCACTTTTCTCACACACACAGCCGGCTGTAGCTTTCCAGCTCACAGTCCGACACATACAAACAACAGACTTAAGTCGGCGAGGCGTGATTCCAGATGCCGCTCAGGTGCGTGTGCCTCTCCTGCAGCGGCACTGTGGGCCACACCCTGCGACACACATTAACCAGGTAAAATAAATATTATCATTATTATATAAATATTATATTATTATAATAAAAAAATATTTTGCGAATATTTATTTTTAATTTTTTAGGAGCATAGTGCTGTTTTCCAATTATTTTCTAAATTCAGGTCAAGGCTCCCCTATACTCCGAAAGCCCAAAGGCGATATAAGGATGACAACTCACAACAGTTTTTGTTTGCTACATGATTAATTAAAGTTTAGCTTTTTAATTCATTTAAAAGAGACCTTCAACTGGTTGTCTTTCTTTTTTGTTATTATTTTTTAAGAGTTGAAAATGTAATCATTACATAAATTAAATTAAATTTTCTCTTTAGCACTTCATGGATTTCATAAGCAACACACTATAGTTGTTTATACAAAGCATAAAGGTAAAAAAAAAAACAATATACACAGTGTTATCTTCATTTTAGATGTTAAGAGTATTTACGGCTCCCAGTGTTTTCTTTTCCTTAGAAACTGAGTCCAAATGGCTCTTTGGGTGTTAAAGGTTGTTGACGCTTGTGCTAGATGACAAATCTTCAGTATGTTATGCTTTCCGCCACCCAACACGTCCCTATATTACTAATTCAGAAAAATTAGGAAACATGAGAACTAGAGCTGGGCGATATGACCCAAAATTCATATCTCGATATTTTTTAGCTGGATGGCGATATAAGATATATATCTCGATATTTTTTTTAAAGCCATAAAGTAAGAACGAAAAGAGAGTTCTTAGTCAAAGCTGTGTCCCAGATGTCACACAGGCACTTTTATTAACATACAGCATAGATGTACATGAAAAAAAAAAATTACTCAAAAATAAATTATGAGCATTTATTAAATAATGATGCTCTATAAATAAAAGAAAACTATGTTGTTTTTGTGCATAACAAAGAGCTCATAATTGTGCAGTCAAAATGTAAACTAACAGACGCTGAGCATAATAACATAGACAGATTTCGCAGCTGCTCTGTTCCCAACTTCTACTGCGTGACTGACAGCCTGGAGTTTGAAATCCGCTTCGTAACCATGTCTCTGAACAGGTGCCATTTATGGTCCTTATACACACACAATACGGTAATATTACGTTGAAGCACAGTACGTATCACTCCGCGAGGCTCCTCGGTAGCCGTAATGCTCCGACAATCCATCAAGCGGTGCAGCTCTGTAGCTTACCAAAGTCGAACTAAAACATTTTTTGACAGACTGCTGAGCGCTGTGTATCACATAAAATCGGTTCGCGGCCATCAAGCACAACCAGAATTCATACAAAAGGCGCGCAGTCAACTTTTGAGAGAATGAAAGGATTTCAGGCCGTGCATGGCGTTAGCTCGTTAGCGTGGTTAGCTCGTTAACACGTTGATGCCGTCCAGCCCCACGCACGGGGCGATGCGCAGTAACTCATTAACGGAGATTTGCCGTGTCCATCTTGTCGCTGCCTGCAGGTGAAGCGATGGGGGAGGAGGGGGAGTTGTGTTCAGTGAAGGAGAGGCGAGGCCGAGTAACGTTGCATAGAGACAAAAGTGGACGACAGAGAGGCAAACTTGCGGCTCCGCAACTATAATTATAACGTAACATAGACTATATCGATATAAAGGATATTGTCACATCTTATATCTTGTATAAAAATATATCGATATTTTTAAAAAACTCGATATATCGCCCAGCTCTAATGAGAACCATTTGGAATGAATCTACACATGTACGTTTACTGTAATCGTTTTGGAAAACACTATCTAACATGATTAAGGTGGTGGTTAGTGTTAGGGATCAGGTTATGGTCAGAGCTGGAACGTGTATTACCGCCGGCAACGCCAATCTATTGCTTTCCATCCACAACCCGGTGCGTATCATAGGAACGCAGAAGGTTAACTTTCGCGTGCCTGAGGAACGCCTCAGGATGTGACAAATCGTCGGTATGTTACGCTGTCGAATGAGAACAAGGTTGACACACAGGACAGGAGAGGAAGAGGAGAGGTTAGATTTAAAGGTAAGGACTGCTCAGTGGGATTTGATCAATATACATGTCTGTACATGTGACATTATGTTTTTTCATATACTGAAAGATGCTGCAAAACAATCTGAGGCAGACCAACTGTGTTATTTAAAGACTGCATGAAGATCCTCTGCAGGTTAGTGCAGGATAAACAGGTTAGTTTGCTGAACTGTGATGGATTTAAAGTAAAGAACAGTGTGTGACTGGTGCACAGTGACTGTGGTGCTCATGTCAGAGTTAGATTACATCAAGTGTAGCAGAGATTCATTTAAACTGAAGCTCATGATGCTGACATTCATTCACTGAGTTCCACCTTCATACCAACAGTATAGTGTCTAATATAAAGACAGTGTACTGTCAGTGTAGAGGATGGAAATCAGCCAGGACAGCTCATGAAACATCTGCTGACATCTGGTTGAATTCAGTTGTGTACATCCACAGAGAGCAGCAGGTCAGCTGATCACAGCCTGTACTTTAAGAAAATCTACTGGAGCTCTCAATAGAAATTATTGTGAGCTGTGATTCTTTTCCCCACGCTGAGCCACTACAGCTGATTTTAGGGTTCCCACCTGCTCAATCCCACTTTAACCTCTTCCCTGCTCATGTTCCTGTTTAGAGGCAAAGTCACCCTCTACAATGTAGGCACTGTTTTAATACATTATTATAACATTAAATTACATTAATATAGCACAAGGATCAATAAGTTTTGTGTAAAATATATATCAGTACTTAAGCTTTTAATGGGTATTAGTTATCACTAGTATCTGTCACCTTCTGTGTTGAGCTCATTGTTTTCTCTGTAGTGACTCAGCTGAGTCCAGATGGCTGAAAATGTTCCTCTGCTGCTCCGTCAGACTCTTCTCCTCCTGCTGATCAGCTGGGACACAAAACAGATCTTTGTTAGGCTCCACACTGCACTGAAGAGTCAAAGTGTCTCATATGGTCATCTGACAGCACAAAGAACAAGTTTTAGCTTCCCCAAGTGGGCAACTTGTTTGAAACAAACACAAAAGGTTCAAGCACCAATACCAAATTTAGCAGTATGGCACAGCAGTACCAGGAGAGACTGAGGCCTGTTATTAGAATCAAATGCACAGTGGGCACAACTTTACACTGATAAGATAAAGGCAGCTGTGTTTTAATATAAATAAATGTATTTCATTATAGCACTTGTCCGCCAACATACGCGGTTTTCCTCTTTCTGGGGCAAAGTGGGTGATAAACAAAGAAATGCTCGGTATGTCCGATGGCCAGTCCAGCTGAATAGTGTGTACAGTGTGTTGAGCGCGTGATCAGTAGTGACAAAAACAATTCACAAAACGTGACCATACTATACTCGTGGCTCACTTCTAATCTATTGTTTTGCACACTTATACACATACCCACACTCCAAACTTGTAATATGAACTAAATAATTCCATGTTTCTATGGTGAACGTAATTAAATCATGTAGCATCTGCATGAAATTCAGCGACGTAATTTGTTCTTGTTGAGATGACATCATACAATCTAGTAAGAGTGGCTGGATCCAGGCAACTAACCAGTCTTACTAGATTGTATGTCATCTCAACAAGAACAAATTACGTCGCTGAATTTCATGCAGATGCTACATGATTTAATTACGTTCACCATAGAAACATGGAATTATTTAGTTCATATTACAAGTTTGGATCTTGTGCATGTAACAACCACCCAATTTCACTTTTTTGAGTCAGCTCACGAAATTCACAAGATCACATTAGATGTCAAACCACAGGAAAATCAGTGGGGTTACAAGAGGCAGACAACCACACCACGTGTATGCTGTTACTATTTCGTATGGTTTAACTTGTCAAGGACAACAACATGAAGCATCATCAAGCATAGCTTTCCTACTTTTGTTAAGTCTGTATTGACAGATTAATGCCATGGTGGTTCGTGCTGTTGCCTCAGAGCAAGAAGATCCTGGGTTCAAATCCACAATGAGGCGAAGTTTGCAGTGGGTTCTCTCTGCGTACTCTGGTTTCCTCCACAGTTAAAAGTCATGCAGTTGTAAGAGTAACTGGTTATTCTAAATTACCCAAAGGTGTTGAAGTGCAAATGGTTGTTTGTCTCTGTATGATAGACTAGCGACCTGTCCAGTCTGTACCCTGCCCCTGTTACCCTATCACTTCCGCAGCCCAGATAAAGATGAGAAGATGGGTGGATTGGAAGTTGCTGTAAATCCGTTGAATTTTTTTTTGTTGAACATTATGTAATATGAATACAACAAGTACTACAGACATGAGTTACATTTCATTCATTCAACAAGATTATCATTGGTGTAACAAACAAATGTTTTACTAGTTCATGTAACAAGACTGACTTTTGATGTGCCAAAGTGTTTAAACAATATCAGATGAATTTAAATAAATCTAATTAGACTAACGTGGTACAAACATGTTGGTTGAACAAAAGTCAAATTAATTGAATGTTACTGTTAATATTATGTTAAACCTACACACATATATCGTGTTGACACAACACACCCAAGATGGATTAATATAACATGATTTGTTTAGATGGAATATAAGTGGCAAGATAAAATTACGTTCATCCAATGACTTATTTTTTTGAGTGCAGCTGTTTTGCTACACTCTAGAGCCTCGCCTTTAACGGTCTTCTCCCACCACCTCTCACAGAGAGGAACAGAAAACTTCATTCAGAAAACTTCATAAAGCTCAAGATTGACTGAACTCGGATCAAACTTACCTTGGCACTTACTTTTAGGATGGAGAGGGAAAAAACTGAGAAACAAACAGCAATGAAACGGGAACTCTGTGGCTTCTTCTTCGTCGTCGTCGTGTTCCTCGTCTTCTTCTTCTTTTTGGATTTCTTGGCGGTACATTATCACCACCTGCTGCACCGGATGGTCATCAATTGTCCACAGACCCTTGTAAATTTCTGTTCAGATTAAAAATGGAATTCAAGGATTTCGTGACTTGGGTTTGTGGCTTTCACTGTTTACTCTTTAATTTTCTGCCAAGTGTAGCAAACCCCACAGCTCAAATCAATGAAGAATTTTGTATTTTTAAGATGTTCTTTGCAGCATTGCTGCAAACAGCATACATAGCTTCAACCAGCAGCTATGTAGGCCTAAAATGTGGTCCAAACATGTGAAACAGGTTTACCATTAAAAGAAACTGTAAATAAAAAACTGCGAAACTGAAAAAAATCTTACTCTGACTTTGGATTGCAACCACATTCCCATTTGTCTCTTTAGTCTTTTATTTATGGCTCCAATTATGTGTAACAATGTAACACGTAACAGTCCTGAACTCTGTAATTAATAAATGTGGCATTTTATCTTGAACGACTAAAATGGCTCATTCAACTTGCAGCTTAAGATTTTTCACAAGCCTCCTTCTGATCAGAAAGTTTGCGTGGTCAGTTTGTTGTTTTTGTGTGTGGATCATACTGTAGGCATTTGTCACTCTTTTGAGACAGATTTCTCTCCACATAAGTTCCCTGAATGCCTCACATTCAACATTGCTAAAACTGCATTGTTTCTGTGGCTTGTTGGTCTGGGTAATGATTGTCGCTTTGGGTGTGCAAGCTCCCGGGTTCAGCTCCCGGACAAGCCCATGTGGTGTTATATGAAATCTATAAAGACATTTGGTAGAGATATGATAACAACTTTCCAGAAATCTGAGCCAATTAATTCTCTCTATGAATATAATTGACAATATAATTAACAAATAATAATTCTGCTGGTGGGCTGGTTTCAGTCATTATGCAAATGTACTGTTTATAAGATTTGGGGAAACCTGCAGTCAGCTGAGACTGAAGAAGTCACTTGGATGAGTGACGAAATGTTTCGCCCACAAAACGCTACGTCCAGATGAACAGATTCAACTTTTGGAGAATAATTCTGCTGATGTGTTAATCCACAGCAGCTGGATTGTGTGAGCCATCTCACTTCCTCTTTATTCCACCATACAGGAAGTGTCTGCAACTCAGCTCAAAGGGTTTTTTTGTTTTGTTTTTTTAATGCACCTATTTATTTTATTTTACTATGAAAATTAAATCTCATCAGATTAAATAACCTCAAGCAAAACAATAGATAAAGCTGCATAAACTGGTAACATATACACAAACAAACAAATATAAACATTAAGTACATTAAATACAGGCCATAAAAATTAGAAACTAAAACGACCAAAACTTATTAAACTTAAGAATCTATAAAGAATGAAACTTGAACATGATGAAAGGTGATGAAAAGTGTCTAATGACAGAAACAAACATAATATTCAGGTCAAACATTTGCAGACTGAAGTAGCTGCATCCAAATCAGTCAAGTTGAAAATCTCCTTAAATCTATTAAGTGAGATCAGCTCATTCAGTTTTTGTTGATTTCAGCTGATTCCAAGAGGAAGGAGCTGCAAATCTGAACACTCTTTTTTCCCAACATAACTCCTTCAACACTGAGTTGGTGGTGGGGTATGTTCCTACACCTTTCATGACAACTATCCTCCGCCACGTATTCCTGGATATATACAATGACACCATCAACCTCCCATTTCACAATCATTGGCTTCTTTGATGTAACTTAGTGCCTCTGTGCACCTGTGAAACTCCATGACATTGGGTAAGAGGGCTTTATCATGTTATATGTGAGAGAATTTGGAGTAACAGTAGTCGAACATGCCAAATCAATCCACAACTTACTGCCATTCCCCGGCTGTAACCTGCATATGCATCACATTAAATCTAAATCCTGCACCATAGCCACATGATGGGCATGAAGATGAGGTTCAAAGGGCTGTGTCATGTTGCCAGATAGCTTCATCCCCACAAACATAAACATTCTTCAAAAAACAAAGGTTGTAAATATTTGCTGTATTTACAAGGATGTGCAAACAAACAAGACAATAATAAAAAAAAAAGTCAACATTTTACAAATGATACACTGAATATAAAAACCAAATATGAGCACAACTCCACATGTACAACTGTCACTGCATATAAACATGACAGATGACATATTATAAGAAGTAGAAACATATAATATACAATATGATCTGAAGCTGGTACTGGTGTATTTAAATTCCTTTTCTTTAGGCTCACATACGCATTACTGCTTACCCTAATCATCCTTGCGTCCATCCCAGCAGGAGAAGGAGGACGCTCCAGGTGGGGATACCACAGCTGAAGGGTGAGAATCCCGGAGAACCAGAGGTCAGGGGCAGCTGACTCCACTAGTGGCTGAAAACCCTTTTGTACAGGCCTGCCTACGGCGCCCAAGAACACCTGCCTCCATGACCATGTCCCACAGGGCCCAGGCCCAGCCATGCACACACACAGGCTATTCACTCTCACACACGCCTGGCCACTAGTGACGCACAGAAACACACAAACCAACACACACTGGGATGTAGCTAGAGCGCCCGACAAAGGTGTAGGAAGATGGGGCAGCTATGATTTCTGGACTTGCAGTAAATAATCCTAGAGCAGTGAGTCAGTGTAACCGTTATTAAATCAGGCAAAACAACACATTGTTATTCACAGTGGCAGCCTGCAGAAGGCAAAACCTCTTAAAGAAATGAGGGTAAGGGTAAGCTGAAGCTATGTGATGATTAAGCTAATGAATATAACACAGTGACACATTTTGTCTTAGTATTTATTGTTTACTAAAATCCAGAGTTTCAGGTGAGCTCATTGTGAAACCTGGCCCTACCCTATGTGAATTCCTGAGGTCAGATGGCCCAGGATGTGAGTGGGCGTTAAGGCGTCTGGGAAGGGAACTCAAAACTGGATTATGGATGGCAAAAGGTTGGTGTCGTAAACCACCGCCTCTGTTCAAAGATGGTTGCTCACAGTGGACATAGATGGCTTCTTTCACTCCTCTTTCAAACCATCTGTCCTCTCTGTCCAAAATGTGAACATTGGCATCCTCGAAAGAGTGACCTTTGACCTTTAGATGCAGATGGACTGCTGAGTCTTGTCCTGTGGTGGAGGCTCTTCTATGTTGTGCCATGCGCTTGTGAAGTGGCTGTTTGGTCTCTCCAATGTAGAGGTCTGGGCATTGCTCGCTACACTGTACAGCATACACCACATTGTGTTAAGTCTGTGTTTTGGAGTAATCTGGGACTTAAATCTGGGACTCTCCGCCATTTGACCTTAGAACTGAAGAAGCTTCTCAGATGAGAGGTGAAACGTCTTCAAGGAACTTAAAGAAGTCCAGACGCTTTTCTTTCCAAGCTCCTTAGACTACGATGACCTGGATGACTGAGAACCTTCACAGACAAAAAACAATGCCCACCTGGCCTGTCGGGCGTTCAGGCGCTTAGCCGCTTGGAGGTAGGCAAGGTTCTTGTGGTCCGTCCACACAGCAACAGGATGTTCGCTCCCCTCCAACCAGTGCCGCCACTCCTACAGCGCCAACTTGATGGCAAGAAGCTCCTGGTCGCCCACGTCATAATTCCTTTCGGCCTGAGTGAGACGACGGGAGAAAAAGGCACAGGGGTGTAATTTACCGTCCTGGCGCTGAGAGAGAACCGCCCCAACTCCCGAATCAGAAGCGTCCACTTCCACTACAAACGGCAGGGTGAGGTCAGCCTGGGCCAGGATGGGGGCCGAGGCGAACAGGCTTTTGAGACAGTCGAATGCTTGCTGAGCTGCTGGAGACCACAGGAACGGCTCTTTGGGCGATGTAAGTTGTGTGAGAGGCAATGCTACCTTACTGAAGTCCCGGATGAAACGTCTGTAGAAGTTGCTGAATCCCAGAAAACTTTGCAACTTCTTCCGGTTGCCGGGCACAGGCCACTCCAACACAGCTTTGACCTTAGCTGGGTCCACTCGCAACCGGCCCTGTTCAATGATGAAACCCAGAAAAGAGACAGTTGAGGCATGAAACTCACATTTCTCTGCTTTGCAAAACAGCCGATTCTCCAGTAGGTAGCGTAACACCAGTCTCACATGCTTAACATGCTCAGCTCTGGACCTGGAGAAAATCAGAATGTCGTCAAGATAAACAAACACAAAGTGGTTCAAAAAATCCCGTAGAACATCATTTGCCAGGGCTTGGATGACAGCAGGGGCGTTTGTGAGTCCGGACGGCATTACCAGGTACTCGAAGTGACCCAGATGGGTGTTGAAGGCTGTCTCCACTCGTCCCCCTTGCGAATGCGGACCAGGTGATAAGCATTGCGGAGATTAAGTTTGGTGAAATGGGTGGCCCCTTGAAGGAGTTCAAAAGCTGAGGCAAGCAGAGGTAGAGGATATTTGTTTTTGATTGTGATTTTATTTAGTCCCCGATAGTCAATGCAGGGACGTAGGCTCTTATCCTTCTTTTCAACCAAAAAAGAAGCCTGCGCCCAAGGGAGAGGTGGAGGGGCGGATGATGCCAGCTGCCAGGGAGTCCGTAATGTAGCGCTCCAAAGACTTGCGCTCGGGTTTCGAGATGCTATAGAGTCGGCTCGTGGGCAAGGGGGCGCCCGGGAGCAAATCAATCCCGCAGTCGTACGGACGATGAGGAGACAGCGATTGGGCCCTGACTTTGCTAAAGACTTGACCTAGATCGTGATATTCGGCGGGCACGGTTGACAAGTCGGGGCGAGCGGGCGGCCCCACAGGATCGTCTGACGTGCAACCCGGCACCGCAGAGCATAAACACTGCTCATGGCAACGGGTGCTCCACCCCACGATACATCCCTTGGCCCAATCAATCTGTGGATTGTGTCGCTGGAGCCAGGGAAATCCCAAAACTAAGGGTGTGTCAGGTGCCTTGAAGAGAAACAGGAACATCTGCTCAGTGTGATTGCCGGAGAGAGTGAGTGTGATTTCTTGAGTGCGGTGAGTGACTGCAGCTAAAGGTCTGCCATTTAGCGCTGACACTTGGAGCACTTCAGGGAGAGGAACAACTGGCAAACCCATGTTGTGGGCCAAAGCCTCATCCAAAAAACTTTGTTCAGCTCCCGAGTCTATTAGTGCGTCACAAGAATGGGTGAAAGAAACTGTAATTTAGCGGGGCAGCTGAGGTGGAGGAATGTGTTAACCGGCGCACCCGTCAGTTTCCCCACTCAAAAAATCACTATATGAGATGGAGGGCTGGGCGCTTAGGACTGCTTGAGCCCACAGCAGAGCTCGTCCAGTCATGAGCTCAACCATGAGGGTGATTTTGGTAATATCTGAGGCATAAGCTCGAGTCTGCTGCCTAAAAATCAGAGAGCATTGAGTCAAAAATCCCCGGCTTTTGTCCAAATCTCCACTGAATTTTTCAGGTACAGGTAACGTGTGTTCTTGCTGTGGCGGAGCTGGAGATGGAGGAAGAGGACAGGCCGCCGCTACATTTAGAAGCTCTACTGGTGGTTGTGGTTGTGCAGGGGGTTCTGGTGGTTGAACAGGTGCTCTAGGTGTAGCAAGCAACATACCTTTCAGTTCAGATACCACCTGTAGTAGCGCGGACTGCTCCTCGGCAACATGCTGCAGCATCTTTTCATGTCGTTCCAACCGTTCAGCTTGAAGCGCGAGCTCGCGCTGGACGGGAGTTGAGCCCGCTGAGTCCATTGCTGGCTGGATTGTTCTGTCACGGGTGATGGGAAAATATGGACCCAGTCGCGGAGCTCTGGATGCAAAGCAAACAGTGCGTTTATTTACAGTGCTCAAAAACAGTCTCCAAACACAAAGCAAAGTGCAAAAATCCAACGGTGATCTTCTCCAAACTCCCAGTGGTGCGCAGGTGAGTTTCCAAAGTGATTATCCGAGTGTGTTTTCTCCTCCGAGAGCTTAATCCCGCAGGCTCCTTCTCTCCAACCTCCTGCTCCGTATCTTTTCCTACAAACGAGCGACAACAACAGGTGAGAAGGCTAGCCGGCTAAAGCTATGTTGCAAGTAACAAACACTCTTTACTACTGAGCTTCAAGTACAATCCAGCGTCGACTGCCGTCTGGACACACAGTTAAATACCTCAGCCCACGACGAAGGATGATTAGTGACAGCTGGGTGGCAAATTAGGTGCAGGTGTGTCAGCCGCTGGGTGGAGACAGCAAGGGTAGGGAGGAGAAGAGAGAGAAACACACACACACACACACACACACACACACACACACAGGCAGGTCGCCCCAGGAAGGACCGTCCGACCATGACACATATGTCATGTGTTGAGTTTTGCTTCCCTTGCTCTCGTCATGCCAGATTACTCCCAGCTCTCCTGCCCTTCTGTGTCTCATGCCCTCGTTATCCCAGTGTGTATTTAAGCCCTGTGTTTTCCCTGCTCTGTGTCGAGTTGTTGATGGTCACTTCCTCCCTGTGCTGTGTTTGAAAATCGTTCATGCTCTTAGATCTTGGTTCTGTTTGTGTGGGTTCTCTTGTTTTAGGTTCCAGTGTTCATCATTTTTTGATCGTGTTTGAGTAATTTTTATTTCTCTTATGAGTCATCCCAGTGAATAAACTGCACTTTAAGTTAACCTCTTGGTTTCGAGTCTTGCACCTGGGCACTCCATCCTACCTGCGTCACAGCACACTACGACTGCTCCCTGACAGAACGACCCGACCAGTCATGGGCCCAGCAGACTCTGTGTGGTATCGGCGACCCGCAGTTTCTGCCTTCCTCAAGGAGAGGGTGAGGCAGGAGGCTAGGTGTGCCCTGGGCGCACGAGTCACCCTGCGATGGGTCTTGTTTGGCTGTGGGTGGGCCCCGCAGCTTCCAAACTGCGATGGCTACCACCGTTCCATCAGCTGTTCCGCCAGTGATGCGAGGGGGCATGTGCTCTCTCTCAACGTCAGCAGCTCCTCAGTTTTCTGGCATCACTCCGAAAGAAGGATTATGTGGTGTAAGACACTGGGCTTACTCCGCTGCAATCCTTTGCTTTGTTTTTGGGACTTCCACGTTTGGAGCTACACAAGCTTCCCGCCTCTTCGTCTCAGCCCGGCCCAGCGGAGGACTTTCCGTCTGGTCCGCAGGAGGATTCACGGTCTGGCTTACCTCCATCTTCCTGGAGTGAGTGACGCTCATGTAGCCACTTCCTCTGGGCAATCAGCAGTGGTGCGCAACAAACACTGTTTTTCTCATGCTCTTTTTCTCATCGTTGTATTTTTACTGAGTTTTACTGAGTTGTATATAGCATTTGTATTCTATTTTTATCTTATTGTATATTTATTCTATTTTATTCTACTGTATATAGTATTTTATTTTATTTTATTCTATTCTGTACAGTTGTGTACTGTATTTATTCTTATTTTATTTTATTCTAATTTTTGCTTCATAACTTTTGCACTGTCCACTTCCTGCTGTGACAAAACAAATTTCCCACGTGTGGGACTAATAAAGGTTATCTTATCTTATCTCCTCCTGAAACAAACAATAAATCCACCCCTAAGACTTCGAAGACTAACTGCCAAGCAGGTGAATCTAAATCTGCTAACTTAGAGGTAGTTGATTCTTTGTTTGAACTCCTGCTCTGAGGATTTAAGAACCTGTTTTCATTCTGTACAATCTGAACCCAGTGTTAAAATGACCAAGACTGCTCTCCTTAAACCTGAGGGAAGAAATATTTGAACTGCTGTGAAATTTCCGAAGGCTGCAAGTTCTGTTTCCATGTCAGCTGAAAGGGAGGTGGTTAATGTTTTTAAGCCAGGCTTTCAGCCATGTATTTTTCAGCAAGGGCCCAAGCAGTTGGTAGGGATGGAGATTACAGGCTGTAACTTGGGCTCTCTGAAGGAAGAGGCTGTCTGTTTCCCAAGGACATTTAAGGACTCTAGTTGCCCCTTGCTAGAACCTATTAAGACTGTGGCTCCTCCTAGGTACTGTTCTGTGTCCAAGTTGAGTCTTTCTGAGGCTGTCCAATCTGCAAAGACTATATGCCCAGACACAATTTGCAATATAGTGCATTTTAAGACTGTTCCCGAATCCTGAGCTTCTCTCTCCTCCTGTTCCTGCTCCCAGGGCAGCTCGGGCACAGCGTTCTCTCCACCCGTTTCAGTTCCTTGGGTGGGAGGGGCTGGTGTTCAGCTGGTGCCCTCACCTGTTCCTGTACAGATACAGCAGTTTTTCTCATGATACAGCAGTTTTTCTCATGCTCAGAAGGCTCGGGAGGATTTATTCAGTCACCATCACTACAACCTTTATTGCCGTCCATAACTCAGTCACTAGTTAGCTTTGGCTGCAGTTAACTTGGGAGGAAGGTACATACAGGAAATAATGCATACATATATCTCTATCAATTAAATCTGGCATGAGGTCTAACATTGTTTAAAGTAGCTTAATTCTGGATCTAAATTAAAAACGTGTTAGACATACTGTTACTGGTTAGTGTAAATGGGACATAGAAACCTTTAAATTTAATCACCTTTGATATTGAGTATCAAAGAATATTAAAGCTGTAAAAGCTGTTTACAGTCAGAATTTATAAAAACTGTAACTGTAAACAAATTCAAACATGTGAGCTTTTCTCTTTGTGTCGAATATCAACACTGTGACTCCTCAGAGTGTAAACATTACTGAGTTGTAGAAATCGTCACTCCAAATGTCTTATGATGACAGTCACTTTATCTGCATCATGCAGCTTGAACGTGTCAGGTAATGGTGTTGAATAGCCATAGTTATCCTTCTCCTGTGTCAGTGTGACTTTACTGTAGAGCATATGGCTGATTTGTGAGGAATGCTTATGGAATAGGGTAAATGGAGTGATTCTTATATAGTGCTTTTCTACTCTCCCAGAGTACTCAAAGCACTCTATACAACATTCACCCAGTCACTCAAGCACCTTCTAAATGGAGTAAACTACGTTCATACACATTCACACTTCGATGGATGCATCTGAGGGCAACTTAGGGTTAGTATGTCACCCAAGGATACTTGACATACAGACCGGAGAAGCCAGGGATTGAACCACAAACTTTCAGATTAGTAGGTGACCTGCTCTACCTCCTTATCTACAGCCACCCCTTATTACTAAATGCATAAATGCAGTACAGAGACTTTTTTTCAACGATTTAAAAAAAAATCAGCATTCCAGACGCTTTATGAAGAATGAAAAAACAAACAAACCCAAAAAACATTGGGCAAAAAACAAAACAAAACAATTAAACCAAGATACCTGCAGCACTTAATATGATAAATACATATAGTTTTGCATTAGCATCACAGTATAGGAATCGCTAAACAGATTCAGGAAAAGAAAAAAAAGAAAAGAAAGAAATCCCAACAGAGAAAAATCAAAGGATGAAATGAGAAAGAATGCCCTGGAGAGATAAGCCAAGCATCATTATACAAGAATACATCACGTTATGTCAAAGTGGAGAAAGAACAAAAGTGTTACATGGTGACCTGTGAACAATCTACATCTTTATAAACCACCTTTGTTTACAGGTATACCTCAAAGCACAGGTCAGAGATCATCTATGTACTGTATGCAGCAGTTCCTCTTAGTTTGGATGTTACTAGTAGTGATGTGTTAGTCCTCTCAGTGTCTCTGTGAGTGTTTTGGTGCTGCAGTGTTGTTGTTGTTTGGATATCTGGATGGTCAGAGCCTCCGTTTGCACTCACCCCTAGCCCTGTTTCTACACTTCTGTTATACCCCTGTGTGTGTGCATATGTGTGTGGCACTAATATATTCAGCCCATCACTACATTTGACAGCAAGCTACCTGCAAAAACACGCAGCCATTACTGAGCAGCTTCTGATTGGCCGAGAGCTGTGCCTGATCATGAATATGCACACGTACAGTCAAAGCACACAGTTGAGAGGCTGTCCACATAATCGGGTACAGGAGTATGGTCACTTTGAAACAGCTGATAGAAAACTGTTCATAGATAATAAGCACTTTACAGCATATTTGAAGACATAGAAAGTTTCAGAAGCAGTTTAAGGAGAGGTAGTAATTTTTAAATCTATGGAAAGTGAAACGTCTCTGTGTTTTATTTTGGTTTTTTGAGGCTCAAGCAGATGTATTAGAGAGTCCGGATCACCAAATACTTTTTTTGCCACTTTTTAAGTAAGCGTTAAAGCAATTTTATTTTTCATTAAATCATCATCACTGAGGAAGAATGGAGAAAGCAATATTTAAGAGATTTCAGTCTCCTGTTGGCGATGTGTTGAACTGTTTTGAAAAGGAGGTAGTGTTATTTTGGTTTCTAATCTCGCTTCAAGATTTCTGTCTGCCACTTTGTACTTTGCAAGCAGTGTTGGGTAAGTTACTTTAAAAAAGTAATTAATTACTAATTACTTAGTCAATATTGTATTTAATTATTTATTTATATTGTGTCAGAAAAGTAACTTAATTACTAAATAAGTAATTTAACTAAATACTTCTTAAAATCCCTATAAACCTTGAGTGGGCAAACAATGGAAATATAACTCTTTAAATAATAAATAATTTTTTTTAAAGATTCGTCCATGCTCTGTGTCAGGCGCTTCAGTAGATTACTGGCGCTATTAATAGCGGCCGATAGTTTTTACATATTACTGTAATGTTCTTGTCTGCTTGTTTCAGAAAAGTGAAGAGACGAGAATATGTCCATTTCAAAAAACAGCAGCCGAGTCTGACATCTTCCGCTTTAGAATACGACTATGCAGCAAACTGGCGCGAAATGACGTGCAGCTGCACTACAGCGATGTTAAAGCAGCAGAGTTTACTTCTACGTTTAGAAGATAAATTATTGAAATTAAATAATGATATTCAGCGAGTTTAATTATTTTACAATGTAACGCAAGTACATTGTAAGTAACTGTAATTAAAATACCCAAAAATGAATAGTAATTAGTTACTCTACTTTTTCAGGGGCAAAGTAATTTAATTACAGTAACGCGTTACTTAGTAACGCATTACACCCAACACTGTTTGCAAGAAATCAGTTTCTAATGTGACAGGAAACAGTACTGTGTGAACGCAAAGTCGTCAGAAAAGTGGGTTGTTTGTTTCATTAAATAGCAAAACCCATCTGAAGTACTTTTCCCTCTTTACTGTATAAGCAATAGAAATTTGAAATAACTCCTCTCTGCCCAAAGACATCACTGTTTTAAAGTAGATTACAGTGCACGATTTCTTCTTGTGAATGCTGAACCTTTATGTGTAAAGAGCTTTATTTTATAGATTTTAAACTTCAACAGTATCAATATACAGGATGGGCCATTTATATGAACGCACCGTAATAAAATGTGAATGGTTGGTGATATTAAAGTCCTGTTTTTGGCACAAGATGGGTGGTGACCATGGTGGCCATTTAGAAGTTGGCCATCTTGGATACAACTTTTGTTTTATCAATAGGAAGAGGGCCATGTGACACATCAAACTTATTGGTAATGTCACTAGAAAAACAATGGTGTGCTTGGTTTCAACGTAACTTTATTCTTTCATGAGTTTTTTACAAGTTTCTCTCTGTTCACAGCCATTGACATGTCGAAGAGGTTAACACGTGAGGAGCGGATCAAAATTGTGTTGATATCTGGTGAACGCAGTAAATGGTAAATGGCCTGTATTGGTAAAGCGCTTTACTAGTCCCTAAGTACCCCAAAGCGCTTTACACATCCAGCCATCCACCCATTCACACACTGGCAAGCTACATTGTAGCCACAGCCACCCTGGGGCGCACTGAGAGAGGCGAGACTGCCGGACAGTGGCGCCACCGTGCTATCTGACCACCACCAGTAGGCAACGGGTGAAGTGTCTTGCCCAACAACGAGCGAGACTGTCCAAGATGGGGCTCGAACCGGCAACCTTCCGATTACAAGGTGAACTCCCAACTCTTGAGCCACGATGGGCCAGTAACCGGGTCATTGCGTGGTTCTGACCAAGCTTCCCTTGTCAGCGAGTAAAAGACCAGTTGAAGATGTTCTGTCTTGTTTTCGTTCTTCATGAGGAATAAGTCTCTAAACTAGCGGGGCCTGTGGAAGCCCAAACTCAACAGTTTCACTTCAGCTCTGTGTTTGTTATAACTTTACTCTTTTGTGCGGCTGACAGACCAGCAAGAGAGGCCCACAGACCAGCTGGACCACATACGCTGTACGCTGCCTTCATCAACACCAGAGCTCTGGGCAGGTAGACGGACCGTCCCCAGACTGCAAACGTGCTCTCCACATGGAGCCATAAATTATGGCCGTACAACTCATGCTACAAAGGATATTATGCAAAAACATGTTTCAGGCATTGCAGTTGATGAAATTGAGTCAATACAATTAGAGAAGTCAGAAAGACCGATTCATCTTTCTTATTAATGTAACTGCTGCATTTACTCACTGCGCTAATCTCACCCTTCTTCTTCTGCTCAGGCTGTACAACACGAACCTTTGAGATGTGGAAGAACAGGAAATTCTCATCATAGAAGATCCAGGGTTTGAATCCAGTCTAGGGCCTTTCTGTCTGGAGTCTTCCCATGTCTGCTTATGTTCTCTCTGGTACTCTGGTGGCTTCTCACGGTCCAGAAACATGCATAGGGTTAGGTTAACTGATGATTTGAAATTGACCAAAGGGGTGAATGGGAGCTAATTAGTAAGAGTATTATTACTCTCCCCAGGAGTAGTCCAGCAGTAGAAATCAGTCTTATAACAAGGTGTGTAACATCTAGCAGGGTGACAGAAAAACCCAGGGTAACTTCTAAGGACCTCAACGTCTCTCTCACATTGCATATTTTAAACATGTTTCCATTTGTCACTTCAGTCTTTACTCTGAAATACAGGAAGAGAAATCATGGCTGAAACAATTTCTCATGAAACCAGGGGTGTGGTCCAACAGTCAGTTTTGGTGAGGAAGGTTCCTAACTGAGAGAAGTGACCCAGAAGTATCTGTGTAGCAGCCACAATGAATCAAGATCATGAGCTTTATTAACTGATCAAAGTCTATTCTTTCATCTTCTGTATTATTCAGTTTGCATTGGTAATGCCCATTATTGTAATGCTTTTTTATGATGATGTTTTCTTTTGCGTGGAAACCAGGTCCAAATGGCTCTTTGGGTTTTAAAGGTTGCAGACCCCTGTGCTAAACTAATTAAAACATTGTAAGTGCAGGTCTTCAGTTTACGTTTCTTTGTGAAAACAGCACAGCAAAGGAGACTCTGTGACGTTTTGGTATAAGGGATAAATCTTCTGACCAAACCTGCTGGGACTGTGTGAGGTCCTGAGGCTAAGAGTAAGGATTTATCCACAGGAGAGCTGCGTTCTTACAAACCATCCCACTGTGTAAACCTGACATCTGTGGAACAGCTGAGCTGTATGATGTGTACAAGGACACAAAACATTATTTAGCATCAGATCCCGAGCCCTCCACGTGTTAATCAAGAAACTGCTGCTGTGCTACATCCATAAATAATGAATAAATTAGGAGCTAAAGCTAAAAGGACAGTTTATTTGTACCATCTTCATGTGAACACATTCAAGAACATCACAGATGAAAGAAACATTAAAAACTTCCACACTACATAAAGCAAGAAAAATAGTTTTTCTTTCAGGTGGTTTCAGAAAAACAAAAACATCAAACAGCTCCAAGACTCTCTTTGAAAGAACTAAAAACCTTTATTTTCATGGTCCAATCATGAGTGAACTCCCCGATGAAGCCTTGTGTGCTAAAACATGTCAGAGTTTTAAAGGTTAAACATGAGTATCCAAAATGTTTTGCTGGAGAACAATGAACTATTTGACCGAGTTTCAATTATTTACAGACGAGCAAAACCAGGACAGAGAAAAAAGGACAAAACTGACTCAGTAAAACGACAGAAAATAAGATCCCATGTAAATCTGTATTATGTAGAAGTTCAGCCCAGCAACCAGTTCAGTTCAACACAAGTTTAAATGATTCTATCTGAACTCTGTGGAGCCTGATCTCAAGCTTTTTGAGTCTGACACTGAAACCAGAGGATCTTTCTGTCTCTTCAGATTCACTGTGATCCAGTGATGGGAGTGATTACAGCCCTGAGTGATCACGCTGATGTTTGTACAGAGCAGACAATGAGGTGAATGTTTTGGCACATTGGTAACAGTGAAACAGTTTATTAGTAACGTGGGATCGTTTGTGTTCGGAGTATGATCTGAGATTCCTGAAGCTCTTGTCACACTGGTCACAGCTGTAGTTTCCTTCCATGTGTGTACGTTCATGATCGTTACGACTATTTGATTGTGAGAAGCTTTTGTCACAGTGTCTGCACTTGTACGGTTTCTCTCCTGTGTGGACTCGTTTGTGTGTTTTAAGCTCCCTTGCAGTGGTGAAGGATGACCCACACTGATCACAGAGGTGCTTTTTAACCCCACTGTGAATCAGTTCATGGCGTTTTAATCTACTTGATGTGGTGAAGCTTCTCCCACATTCTTTGCAGGATTTCAGTTTGTCTCCAGTGTGTCTACGTTGATATATTTTTAGGTTCTTTTGCTGACTGAAAGTTTTTCCACAGAGGTCACGACGAAAGTCTTTCCCACCACCACAGTGATGACAGGGTTGAGAACTGGATCCATCTGTGTCGCTCTGCTTCTAAACAAAGACACAAAGACAATGTAAGTCAGTCCTTCAACACTTTTATCCTGAACGTCGCCTGAAAGAAAGAGCATCTCTGCAGACGTCCAATTACATTTTACTGTTTCAGTTAACACACTCAGTTTACTGGGCTGCAATAACTACAATACTACCACCATAATACTACAGTAATACTAAAACCATAACTGACATGAAAATCTGAATAATCACTCAGAGCTGCTTTTCCATGCAGTAGAATTGCTAACATGCTAACACAGTTTAATGAGCAGAGTTGTTCCAAACAGTCAGGCTAAAATGACAAGATAACAATATAAATACATACCTCACAGTAACTGCACTTGTAGAGTCTCTTTCTGGTGTGGATCTGTTGGTGTCGTCTCAGGTGACGTGGAGATTTAAAAGTCTTCTCACACAGGTCACATTTATAAGGTCTCTCCTCAGTGTGGGTAAACATGTGTTGTTGCAACTGTGTGTCTGTTGTAAACTCTTTGCCACACTGTTCACAGCAGTACACATCATGTCTGGTGTGAATGCGTAGGTGTCTATTTTGGCTGTCTATCCGGCTGAAAGTTTTTCCACAGATGTCACAGCTGTATGCCTTAATTCCAGAGTGGGTAACTAGATGCCTCTGTAAGTGGCTACTGTGAGTAAAAGCTCTGCCACACTGATCACAGCTGTACGCTTTAACTCCACTGTGGATGAGTTTGTGTTGTTTTAGGGAATCCTTCCAGGAAAAGGACTTTCCACACAAGTCACAGCTGAACGGTCTCTCTCCAGTGTGGATGACCTGATGCTGTTTTAGTTCATCCTTCCCAGTAAAATCCTTCCCACACTCGTCACAGCTGTATGCCTTAATTCCAGAGTGGGTAACTAGATGACTCTGTAAGTGGCTACTTTGAGTAAAAGCTCTGCCACACTGATCACAGCTGTACGCTTTAACTCCACTGTGGATGAGTTGGTGTCTTTTTAGGGAACTCTTCAAGGAAAAAGACTTTCCACAAAAGTCACAGCTGAACGGTCTCTCTCCAGTGTGGATGACCTGATGATGTTTTAGTTTGGACCTCACATTAAACTCCTTCCCACACTCGTCACAGGTGTATGTTTTCTCTCTCTTTCTTCTGTGAGGTTTGTCGGCCTCCTGAGAGCGCTGACTTCTCGCTCCATGTTGGTCCTGCAGTGACAGAGATACAAACAGAGGCAGTGAGTGAAATGCAGTCGTGGAACAAACTCAACCTTCAAACTCCCTCCATTAACACTAGTTTTAAACCTGAAGGTGGAGTGTGGCACCAAACACCTTAAAGGTCTCTTATCGCCACCTGCTGGTAGTTGTAACACATTACATCCAACCTGGTGTTAAAAATAATTCATGACTGTTTAAACACTAAAATCATGCCCATCCCTCCTGATTATTTTATAATTTATATTATTTTGTTGTTTCCTATTACATATTTCTACAATTTTTATGGATTTATACATAATGATTTACTGATAATAAATCTTATGTTTGTTTATTTGTTTATTCAAAAGGAACCCCATTAGCTTCCACAACAGATGTTGCTCGTCTTCCGTCAAATACAATCACATAAAATATTTTACAATAAAGTGGATTCAAAATATCAACATAATTTGGCTCTTACATCCACAGTGAGGTTTCACAATTGTTAAAATATAAGCAATCAATAATAATAATAATAATAATAATAATATCAATAACATTGAGACACATTACATAAATTTCAAAAACAAATCATCTCTTACAATATTTACAACAACTAAAAGCTCTATAAATCGGCTTTTAAGTGTTCATTGAAGTTTTGAATAGTTGCCAATTCTCTAATTTTATAAGGCAATTTATTCCACTTAAAAGTTGCTCTAAATATAACATTTTTACACCAAGTTACTTTTAACTCGAGGATTTACTAAATTGCAGTTTGTTGAAAACTGTGTAATATGATTATGTATTTCATCTGGATACTGCAACTGAGCAGAAATAAATGTGGTGTGTTTAACAGAATTGCTTTCTTTATAACTACAAGTAAGCCATAGAATATTTTAGCCTGTACAGGAAGCCAAGAAAGTTGAATATGCATTTTATCAATATTAGTATAGTATGAACATCTTAACACTAATCTGGACGCCTTATTCTGGACTAACTGAAGTCTGTTAAGATCTGTCTTATTAGCTGCTGACCAAATGATTGAACAATACTCCAGATGAGACATTACTAGTGCATTAATGACATCTTTCATAATTGAAGAAGTGATACACAAAGAGCATTTCATAGCCATAGCTATGCCTTGTCCCATTTTCTTAATAACAGAGTCGATGTGCTGAGACACTGAAAGGTGGTGATTTATGGTAACTACTTATGAGCACCTGCAATCGTTCTGGTGCTGTGACATAAAAACAAACGCTGACCCCTGACTCTGGCACACAGTTTTGCCTCTTTTACTCATTTTAATGTGTGATTAGTGCACGATCAGGTTGCCTTTTATGTAGGGCTGGGCTATATCATACTGTTCATGGTAATACCGGTATAACGTTGGGCAACAATAAGAAAATGAAATATCACGATACGAACCAGAACTGGTTTGTAAAAATGCTGCAACTTCAGTGTTGTGGAACTGGTTTAGCTTTCGTCCGTCAGAAAGAGAAGTGGCTTCGTTGCTGCCGTTCTTGACACCAGGCCATCTTCCAAAAGTCTTCTCATAACTGTGCGTGCAGATTGCGCTCACACCTGCCTGCTGCCATTCCTGAGCACGCTCCGCACTGGTGACACACTGATCCCGCAGCTGAATCCTCTTTAGGAGACTTTCTTGGATGTACTGAAGCCGATTACGTCACAGCGACAGTGGGGCTGTCCCAATTCAAAGGCTGCTCGAAATGCAGCCTCAAATGCGTTCTTAATTTCCCTGAATTTCAAGGATGGGTCTGTGAAGCCTTCATCGCCCAACATATCCCAGACTTCATAGCGCGGCGGTGGGTGTGGATAATTTTGCCGAAAAAAAACGGCGGAAGAGTAAACTTTTAAAAGTAAGTACTGAATATTATGTCACTTATTTATGTGCAAATGTTGAATAATGAAGAACATTAAAACATTACTGTTGACCACATTTCGGCAAAGTTATGTGACATTAGTGATGTTTGTACTAACTTAAAGCCTGTACTTTAAAATATTCGCCGTTCAACATTCGACCTTAATCTTACAGAGAATGTGATGATTTTATGGATAATTAAAGTCAGTCATATATCCACAAACACAACAAGCTGAAAGTCAGTGATGCTGCTCGGTTTGCAGTCCTGAATATCACGGCACAAGCAGGATTCACTGCACTGTTAATGTTAGCTGTGTTATATTGCTGCCTCTGTTCGGTGGTGTCGAGCCAAACGGACTTTAACGTTTGTTTGAACGAGCTGACGGTTCACTCGTTAAGCTGAAAGAAAGATGCTTTAATCACAGGAGTCACACATGTGTCCACTGGACCATCTGGAACTCTTCTTGTTTAGCACTCGTAATAACACAAACACTAAATCCTCCTTCTCTTGTGCTGTTTTGTAGCAGTGTATACACCTGAGACTGTCACCTGTCTGTCTGTCCTGCACTCTCTCTCTGTTTCTTTCTCTCTGATTGTGGAATAAAAGTATGAACATGTATTTATAAGTTACACTTGTGTTTGAATCCTGCAGCTTATCACACATTTGATTTCCATGTGTGACAACTGCAAGTGTCCAGAGTGAGGACAGACTGAGGGACCCACTGCTGCACATCATCTGTGAGGCTTTGCACCCTGATGATCCACCAGGACAAACTCAGCAGTGTGTGAGGAAGAGGAGGAGGAAGAGCCAGCAGCAGCTGACAGATGGAGAGAATAGACAGACTGTTCCCTGTTTGTGAAGGACTGCTAGGAAAGTTTAACGTAACTAATTGTCTGTCCTGAATCAGTCTTATTAGGTAATGTTCAAATAATGTGATCATTCCAGTGTTTTCAGTGTGGGAGAAAGTACTCAGGGCCTTCAAGTTACACACTATGAAAGGCAGCAACAAGTTTAATATTCAGAAACCTAAAGTATGTATCAGCAGCAGAATGGAGCTAAAATAAATGTTTGTTTCAGGTCTATGAAGCTTTGAGTATTTTGGATTAGTAGCACTGCTGTGTTTGTTGCATCATATTGCTGTAATTGTTTATATGCTTTATATATTCTGAGGTAAGTTGATCTATAGTGTTACATCATATTCTATAAGGATGTTATGTGTTTGTATACTTTCTGCCCAGTTTGACCCATTTAGCAGAAGTCAGCCTGTTTAAGGCTCTGATATCTATTCTGTATGATTTAAAGCAGTTATGACATGGTCTGATTTTCTCACCCAATAAAGGAATATTTCATATATCAGTCTACTCTTCATTCTATCAGAAACAGCAGTGTTGGGTGTAATGCATTACTAAGTAACGCGTTACTGTAATTAAATTACTTTTCCACTGAAAAAGTAGAATAACTAATTACTGTTCATTTTTAGGTATTTTAATTACAGTTACTTACAATGTACTTGCGTTACATTGTAAAATAATTAAATTCGCTGAATATCATTATTTATTTTCATTATTTTATCTTCTAAAGGTAAAAGTAAACTCTGCCGCTTTAACGTCGCTGTAGTGCAGCTACACGTCATTTCGCGACAGTTTGCTGCATAGTTGTATTCTACAGCGGAAGATGTCAGACTCGACATGGACATATTCCCGTCTCTTCACTTTTCTGAAACAAGCAGACAAGAATATTACAGTAATATGTAAAAACTATCGGCCGCTGTTAACAACGCGAGTAATCTACTGAAGCGCCTGACACAAGAGCATAGATGAACACTTCTGAGTGATCCTTGTTCATCATCCATGGATAACACCGCGGCAACTCCTGCTAAGCAGGCAAAACGTGATTTTACTTCAGCAGCACAGAAAGCGTCTGAAGGTGAGCTTAAAAAATGACTGCAGGCTACATAGCTGGACTGGCCATGCCTGGTATCCCCGATGGTGATTTTTCGTTTTTATGGACCGATTTTTTTTCTTCGTTTTTTTCCATAACGGTGTAAACACTGAAAGGTGGTGGATTGGCCAGATGAAGGGAGATGTGTAAAAATAACTCAATTGTTTGGTGGTGGCTATTGCGGAGCTTCTACAGATTCAGTAACATTAGCAAGTGGTGGAGGCCAGCAGATGCAACACGCTGGCAGGTGGATGACAGAAAGGCAGGAGGAGCAGAGACCCGAGGGGGTGAACTGAACTTCAGGTAAGAAGTTATGACCTGCAGTCTATCTGGGTCAGATATAAACCAAGTTTAGGTGGAGTTTATTTTCGTTATGCTGACTTTTTACAGTCAGTTGACGGAGTCTCTGTACTGCTGGGCGGGTGCTATGATATTACCGATGTTGAACTTGTTTTATTTTATTTATAAGGTTAGTTATTAGAGTTGCCAACCGTCCTGTAAAAAATGGAATCGTCTCGTATTCAGAGAAAATATTGCGCATTTCGTATTGAGGTGAAAAGCAACAGTTTGTCCCGTATTTCAGCTACAATGAAAAAGACAAAGCTGGAGTTATTCTGTGTCTTTACCCTGCACAGCTGCCTCGTCTCCTCTCATTCTCTCCCCCTCCCTCTCCTGTTTCTACTTCAATCATGAAACTGATCAGTGATCAGCTGATCAGCTTTTCTCTCTTGTTTGTTTATCGCTCTGAATCTTACAACAAACGTTTTCATCTGATGTAAAATGTATAGAAATCAATTATTGTACATAGTATTTTTTTAGGGTCCCATCATAATTTCTTCAGAAGTAGCTAAGTACTGTTTATGATGCCAGCATTTTCCCACATTTTCTAGATACTGTACCAGTACTGTGTGTAAAATGCCATCAAAAAGTCAATTAAGTTTTTCTTTCTCATCTGTCTTTCTGTCTTCTTTCACTTTTTAAAGGTTGCCATGTTAGAAAAAATATTTTGCCCTGCCATGGTGTTTATTGATGTGACAAATGAATGGTTTATGAAAATATATCTAAATCTCTCATCAGTAATCAGTAATGATCATGTCTCACCTCTAGTCTTCTCTGTCTTACTTTCAGGTTTTCACCACGTGTTGTAGATAGTTCAGGAGGTTAACTCGACCAAGCAGTCTACTTTCGGGTACTGTTTAGAATACCAGAATAGGGAGGATGCGTAGGTTTACGTTTATTAGATTGATACATATATACCAACAAGACAGTGTACATCACTGTGACAACAGCGCTTGTTTTCATTCAACGGATTTATGGTTTTTCCAATAAAACCTGGTGGGCCGGTCTCTAGTCAAAATGCCCGGGCCCATTTTTTGTCCCAGCCCAGCCCTGGCAGGCTACATTGTGGAACAGATGCTACCACTGCGTACTGTAGAGTGTCCGTCTTTAAAAAAATGTATTTATTATTTAAAGAGTTTAATTTCTATTGTTTGTCCATTTAAGGTTTATATGGATTTTAAGAAGTATTTAGTTAAATACTTATGTAGTAATTATGTTACTTTTCTGACACAGTAATTAGATAAGTATTTTAAATACAATATTGACTAAGTAATTAGTAATTAATTACTTTTTTAAAGTAACTTACCCAACACTGAAAAACAGTTATCACAGCTCATACATTTGCTTTTTACACATATGTAAGCATTGGGCCAAATTTAGTAATGCCAACAAATTAAACAAACAATATTTGTCTCTTATATATGAAACATCTATATATACACTGTCAAAGATACTTGTCTTTGAGTGAAGTGAGTAATATAATAACTATAATATTGGCCATATTATATTTACATTACCAAAGTGAGATGACTTTAGTCTCATGAACAACATTAGCTAATTGTTATTTACTAACTAATGTTAAATGACTGTTCAGTACAGGAATGAAGCCCAACAATCATGTTTTACAGTCCTGTGGTCTCAGCCTCAGATACTTATTAAATCACACAGAGCTCATGTAGAAACAAATGAACAAAATATGTTCTCCTTCATTTCTGTCAAACAAAGCTGTATGAAACGTTTCCAGCTGTTAGTATCATGGTTGCTAGGCAACCTGGGCAGTGCTACGGCGGCTAGACCGTCCCATTTCACAAGCCTACAAGCCTCGCACTTCTGGCCTTAGCGGTCTTTGAGTACGTGGCCCTTGAGGACCGTTGAGGCTGCGTACTTTAAAGCTGCAGAACCTGAACTGGGATACAGCCATGATGATCTCCAGCCTTGTGCTCGTCAACATTCTCACCTGAGTTAAGAAGACGATTACTGAAATGGTCTCAGCAGGTCCTTTAATGACAGCAATGAAATGCAGTGGTAAGGGTTTTTGGGGATTAAGTTCATTTTCATGGCAAAGAAGGACGATGCAATTCATCTGATCACTCTTCATAACATTCTGGAGTGTATGCAAAATGCTATTATAAAAACTTAAGCAGCAACTTTTCCAGTTTCCAATATTTATGCAATTCTCAAAACTTTTGGCTACGACTGTATAACCTCTTTTTAAGTTTGTGGATATTATACATGGTTATGCTCAGGATATGTCGGCCAATTTCCACTGGAAATGCCTTTTGGTTAAACTGTCAGCAAGGAATTTGCATTTGCACTGTTAAATTTTTATATAACTTTAATGCACATAAAAAACAGCTGCTTGTTTAAGTGAAAATAGATTGATGGGTTTATCGCCCTGCTCTGTCTGTCACCTTCTGTGTTGAGCTCATTGTTTTCTCTGTAGTGGCTGAGCTGAGTCCAAGTAGCTGAAAATGTTCCTCTGCTGCTCCGTCAGACTCTTCTCCTCCTGCTGATCAGCTGGGACACAAAACAGATCTTTGTTAGGCTCCACACTGCACTGAAGACTCAAAGTGTCTCATATGTTCATCTGACAAGTAAAAGAACACATTTTGCTTCCCGAGGTGGGCAATTTATTGGAAACAAACACAAAAGGTTTGAGCACTGATACCTGGCATTGCTGGCATTGAAAGATGCAATGCCAGCAATGAGGATTGTCAAGACTAAAACCAATCATTAAGCTAAGACAACGGGGATCATTTGTTTCTGTTTATTTAGCATTCACAACATTTGTAGTTGCCTTCTGTACAGGGGAAGTCCACGCACACTGTGTGGTACCGCCATCCGCAGAAGGTGCATTCAACCTCTGTAAGAAAAACTAGATTGTCTGAGACTGAAATGATATTAACAAAAGGAGTGGTGATTTGTAAAACTTCAAGTGTATGATAAGATGAAAACAAATACACAATTGCATGTCATGTAGTTGAAGTTTTTTTTTCTTCTTTTGGAAGACTTGAAAACACTGAAAGTTACAAATGTATTGTGCTTGAAACAAATTCAAAATAGGTGATAAAGCCAGCTGCACATGTGTGTCACAAGTAAATCTGGCTGTATAATAAAACAGAAACAAGTGATCCCTGCTGTCTTTGCTTAATGGTTGGTTTGAGTCTTGACAATCCACATTGCTGACATTGCATCTTTCAATATGTTTGTGGGTGGATTTGAATGCACCAGTGTAAGTGCAGCCACTAAGACTCTACTCAATGTGGTCATAGAAACAGGTGCAGATGTGTCACGAGTTAATCTAGTAGTAGGCTATGGCACTTGGCCACAGGTGGCAGTAGTGGACTGACCTCCATTTGAGACTGCTCCAGCTGCTCTGTGACAGTCAGTAGATCTGCTACAAATTGCAGATCATATGCAAGTTTTGGAAATTACATTATAAATATTCCTAACTTAGCCATGGCAGCCATGTTGATGTATTACCTATATTGGCTGAAAATGTTCATTTCCAGAGAAAAGACACAGGCAGACTATGCTTACAGGATGTGATGTTACATGTTATTATGTGATGTTATTGAAATCATCAAGAATAACGGGAGTGGTGATTTCTATAACTTTGTGTATATAATTTGGCATTTCTTACTGATGTAGGCCAAAATAATAAAATGTAATTTATTTTAAAGGTTTATTTGCAAGACACAAAATCAGACAAAATAGAAGGTTCCACATGTATTGTGCTTGAAACGAATTCAAACGTGGCGATAGAGCCAGGTGCAGATGTGTGTCACAAGTTAATCTGGCTGTAGGCTATGGTACTCAGCCACAGGTGGCGCTGGTTGACTCGACTCCATTTGAGCGCACACAAAGTGAATTGCACGCTTTAGTTGTGCAGCAAAAACTCTGAATTCGGAGTGATAACAAGTACGAGGGGAACGATGACGAAGACAAGATTCTCCCGATTGTTTACTCTTGCTGTCCTGTGAACAGCATCGGCATGAGAATATCACCAGGTACACTCGCAACATTTTTAAACATTTAGTTGTTCAAGAGGAACAAGACTGATGGAGTGTGTTTGACGGAGTGTGGGATTAGTGGTGAGAAAAACAACACACGAAACTTGACCTTTCTATACTCGTGGCTCACTTGCACTTCTAATCTATTCGTTTGCACACTTACACACACACAGCTGTGGTTTCCTGTTTTGCTACACTCTGGAGAGCCTCGCCTTTAACGGTCTTCTCTCACAGAGAGCAACAGAAAACTTCATTCAGAAAACTTCGAAAAACTCGAGATTGACTGAACTCAGTTCAAAGTTACCTTGGCACTTACCTTTAGATGTGAGAGGTAGTGATGGTCCACTTGAAGCTGACGCTCCGGTGCGTGTGTCAAAAAGATCAACACGCTGCTTCAGAAGCACTGTGTCGAGGCTTGATTCGTTTGGCCAGAGTCACGTGATTAGTGACGTCTGAAGCTTCATTTAGAACGTACTTTTTTTATTGCTTTATTGAAACACAATGAGTATACAACATACAAACAGATGAAGTTTACAAAAGAACAGAACATGAACATACAAAACCAGGGGTAAAAAATAATTATATGAGTACGCGAAAAACATCACATATAAATATTGTTCTGAGAGGCTTTTTGTTGGTTGAGTCTGAAATTGATTGCATGTACAATTCCATATCCTTATAAAAAGGCAGAAATATGGTGTTTTATTAATAAATTTGCATTTATGGATAAAAAATTTAGCTAAAAGTATTTAGAAATGTATTATAAAAAAAAACATGGAGAACTTAAAGAAACAGAATAAAACATTTCCCATCGTCAAGAAAACTCCCTTAAAATATGGACAATAACAAAACTGCTAAATTTCTTCCAGAATCTCTGTGTAGAGGAACAGTACCAAAAAAGATGTGCCACAGTTTCTGGATGATCCCCACAGAAAGTTCAATTAGTATTTATGTCTCTTTTAAATGTTACCATATAGTGACTGGCTGGGTAACATTTATGAAGAATTTTATATGAGATTTCCTTCACCTTGTTTACAATTAGATATTTATGGGATCATCCAGACTGTCTTCCAGGTGATATCTGGAACATGTCGGTTCCAGTAAGATATTATATATATGGGAGAGACACGAAATCATCTTGGAATAAACTACGTATTCTCTTATTGCTGTTACCAAGTTCCTGTGAAAAGCAGATTTTTCCCACTGCTGACTCAGCTGGATCAGGGAGAGTGACTGAGGTAGATATTGAACTGTCAGTGTTTTTATATAACATTAAAGTACCTGAGGGTATGGCACCAAGCACCACTGAGAATTCCCAAACACTGATGGGAAAATGATATAGTGTAAGGAATTCATTGTAAGTAAGCAGTACTCCTTCTTTATTAACCAGCTGAGCCACCAATAGGATCCCATTTTGGACCCAAGTTTCCAGGAAAAGTGATTTATTTTTAAATAAAATATCTCTGTTGTTCCAGATGAGGTATTTGTGTGGTGAGAAGTTGTGTTTATAAATGAGGGTCCACGCTAAGAGGACCTGCTTATGGTTGCTTATGGTTTTTCCATATAAAATTAAAGAGCATGCGGTCAGTGGCTTTACTAATTTTCTTATCCAGATGTAAGGAGAGAGCAGTATATGCCAGGCGGGATATCCCTTCAGCTTTAGTAATTAACACTGTACCTGTCAGAGATAAATCCCTTTGCAGCCACTGGTTGAACTTTTTTTGTGTTTTTTGTATAAGCGGATTGAAGTTTGACGAGCATCTTGACTTTTGGTCTTTGGATATTAACAGTCCTGGGTATGTGACTTCTTATTTAACAGAAATGTTACAGATAGCATTTGCAGTGCAGCCTTTAATTGCTAGTAATTCATATTTTTTTAGATTTAGACATAAACCAGATGCCTCAGAGAAATCACTAATAACACTAAGGGCTGGATGGATTTGATTTGCATTCTTCGAGAAGAGTGGTGTCATCAGGTAGCTGGCTGATGGTGACCCTTACGCACAGAGATTGTTCCAGATTCTCTGAATCTTTGGATGATGTTATGCACAGTTGATGATTATAATTGCAAAGTCTTTGCAATTTTTCACTGGGTAACACCTTTCTGATATTGCTCCACTATCTTTCTATGCAACTTTTTTGGAATCCGGTTTGTAAAATCAGTCTAATGTTATTAGAAATGTGTTTATTTCTCTTAAAGCCTGATTGTGTCTCATTGATAATTGTATCCAAGAACTCTTTAATTCTGTTAGCAAGTACTAAAGCCATAATCTCATAGTCATTATTGAGCAGGCAGATGGGTCTCCAATGATCAATAAGAAGTAAGTCTTTGTTTGGCTTTGGAATAAGTGTCATGAGACCCTGAGTAAGAGTAGGAGGGAGGGTGTTATTCTCTATACTTTCTATCAAAACCTGCAGTAAGAACGGAGCCAAGAGATTAGAAAATGATTTATAAAACTCTGCAGTTAAACCATCTGTGCCAGGAGATTTGTTTGCCTTAAGTGCAGAAATAGAATTACAAATCAAAAGTAGTTAAAAATGGCCAATTATCCCCTGGAGCCCAGAGGGTTAATCGTTTTTTAAAGTAACGCAATAGTTACTTTTCAAGTAATTCATTACTTTCAGAATCTTGTAACTCAGTTACTAACTAAGTGACTTATTTGAAGAAGTATCTAGTAACTATAATTAATTACTTTTTCAAAATAACTTGCCAACACTGTTTATAAGGAAGTGAATCATTCGCAGGATTTGTGGAGTGTTCTGATGGTGAGAGATAGCAAACCACAGATTGATCTATTGAGAGATATGGAGCCAGAGAGGCAGAGGAGAGGTTCTGTCATGTGGGAGTATTTTCGGTTGATTTTGGTCAGTTTTGGTTCGGTTTGCCAGCTTTGTGTTCTTGTTGTTTGTTTTTGTTTTTTGTGTGTTTCTTTTATCTAAACGTAAAAAAATTAAATTGTCAAAAATCTGCTTTTCATATCTGCTTATCATTTTTGATAGTCTGTGGAACCCAGGACGACCAGATACCTGCATCTCTACCAGTTTCTGTGCACTCCAGCCTCTTCTGAGAGGGTGTTTTTTTAAGGCAGGAGAAATTACTCCATGAAAACAAGCAGACTCGGCCATCACACAGTGGAACAAATTCTCTTCTTAAATAAAAATGAAAAAGGGTTACCTTAAATGCATCATGCTTTTAATTTGCAAGTTCATAAGCATTTTCTCTTTCCAGTTCACAATCAATTCTGCCCCCAGGTCAAAAATATGTATAAGAATATTGGCCTAATATCATATTATTAATAAACATACCTGTTCAGCTGTCCAGTGATTAATTGTATTCAAAAGGACTTCTCCCTGTGACTTTGTCTTTAATAGCGTTTAATGAGTGGTCTTCAAAACAACTGCTTCTTCACTTAGTAGTTGTCGATAGGGATGGGTATCGTTTAGGTTTTATCCGATACCAGTACCAAACCGGTACTTTTGAAACGGTGTCCGTGCTTAAACGGTGCTCGAACCGGTGCTTAAAGAATGAAGAACACAAACTTTGTCCAAAAACCTCTCATGTTTAGCTGTGTTTTTGTAAAAAGACAACCATGTTAGATGTGAGTGAAGTTGGCCCCCCCACCTTCTTCAAATCTAACAAAAGTGGTATCAAACGTTTGTGCTACGTTTGTGCTGGTTTGTGCTGCAAAAATTTTCGTTTGTGCCGCTTTCATTTTAAAGATATTAATAAAAATTTCTAGAGGTCATCAGAGGTCAACCAGCCCCCCCACATTGATGGAATTGAACAAAAATGATGTTTGTGCTGGTTTGTGCTGCAAAAATTGTCGTTTGTGCTGCTTCTGTCTTAAAGATATCAATGAAAATGTAAAGGTCAAAAGGTCAACCAGCCCCCCCACATCACCCAAATTGAACAAAAGTGGTATCAAACGTTTGTGCTACGTTTGTGCTGGTTTGTGCTGCAAAAGTTTTCGTTTGTGCCGCTATCATTTTAAAGATATTAATGAAAATGCAAACGTCAAAAGGTCAACCAGCCCCCCACATTACCCAAATCAAACAAAAGTTGATGTCACAGGTTTGTGCTATATTTGTGCTGGTTTGTGCTGCAAAAATTTTTGTTTGTGCCGCTATCATTTTAAAGATATTAATAAAATAACGTCTTGATGCGTGCTTAATCATCCAGGTAAGTAAATCCCAAAAGGTTGATTCTGTTCATCAGGACATTTTCAGTTGGAGTAACGTTTCGTCACTCATCCAAGTGACTTCTTCAGTCTCAGCTGACTGCAGGTTTCCCCAACCTTATAAACAGTACATTTGCATAGTGAAGGAAACTAGCACCACTGAATGAACAATGTGGTGGGGGGTTAGTTCCATGATTGTTAGTATGCAAATTCTTATGACCATTGATCAATGACAACTAATCAAAGCCTACTGATCAATGGCCATGAGTACCATTCACAAAAAGTGGGGAATGGCTACAATCACAGCATTGTAGGATGGCGAAAGATGTACCCTTGGGCCCCCCTTCTCGATTCAGAGATGGTCAGCATCCTGACAGCCCGATGGACGAAGCTGTCTCTCAGTCTGTGTGTTCTGGCCCGGAGGCTCTTCAGTATCCTTCCTGATGGCAGCAAACTGAAGACGCTGCTGAAGGGATGAGTGGAGTCACCTGTAATGGAGAGGACCTTCCAGATGAGGCAGGTGCAGCTGCTCTCACTACCCGTTGTCATTTTTTCCTGCAGAACCCAGTGCAGGAGTCATACCACACAGTGATGCAGCTGGTGAGGATACTCTCAACTGTGCCTCTGTAGAAGGTGCTCATAATGGGGGTTGAATCTCTTGTGCTTCTCAGTTTGCAGAGGAAGTAGAGTCGCTGTTGGTCTTCTCCACATTCAGGGACAGGTTGTTGTTGCTGTACCACTCTGCCAGATGGTTAACTTCACCCCTGTAGTAGATCTCGTCGTGGGTCAGCAGAGTGAAGAGAAGGGGGCTCAACACACATCCTTGGGGAGCCCCCGTATTCAGTGTTCTTGGGCTGGAGGTGTTGCTGTCGACCTGTACTGTCTGCTGTCTTCCTGTCAAGAAATCTAGCAGCCAGTTATACAGCAAGGTGCTGATCCCCAGCAGATCCAGTTTGTGAATGAGTTGCTGGGGAATGATGATGCTGAAGGCTGAACTGAAGTCTATGAACAGCACTCTGACATATGAGTCTCTAGTGTTCAGATGTGTGAGGGCTGAGTAAGGGGCAGTTGAAATTCCATCATCGGTTGAGCGTTTTGACCGGTATGCAAACTCAAATGAATCCAGGTTGGGGGAAAGCGATAATTTAATTTGATGCATGACTAACCGTTCAAAGCACTTCATAATGATGGAGGTGACTTTGACAGAACGGTAGTCCTTAAAGCAGGAGGTAGATGACTTCTTGGGTACAGTAATGACGGTGGAGGCTTTGAGGCATGTGGGAACGGCGGCCTGACCCTAGTGATGTGTTAAGATGTCTGTGAAAACATTTGTGAGTTCCACAGCATAGTCCGTCAGTGCTCGTCCAAGGATGTTATCAGGACCTGGAGCTTTGCGTGTACTGATTTTGGCAAGGGATCTCCACACACTGTCTGGGGATTTGTTCACCACAGTCTGCAGAGTGGGCTTGTAGTCTGTGATGGTTTGTATTCCTTGCCACTGCCTCCAAGTATCTCTGCTGTCGCTGAAGCTTTGCTGTAGCTGATGCCACGTGACAGGTTTGCCCTTGCTGTTTTTTGGCTCACCTAATTCCCGGCTCTGAAGGCTTGCATTTTTCAACCTTAGGAGCATTTAAACCTGACCTGTGAGCCATGGTTTCTGATTGGCCCGGACAGTGATAGTCCTGGTGTCACGACCTGCAGGATCGGCAAGGTGCTGATCAGAATCTCTCCACTCCTAGCCCTCCTTCTCTTCTCTTTTTCCTTCTCTCTCCCCCTCTCTCCTTCTCTCCCCTGTTTTGCCGGAACTCATGGCGGCTTCACGCCCTTGGTCCACGCCTTCCTGGATTGGGAACACCTGGGCCTCATCAGACCAGCTGGTATATTAAAAGGAGGAGATCAGCTGTTCAACGCTGGATTGTTGTGAAGGCTCTAGTCAGTACACGTCTAGCTCAAGTTTCCTGTGCCTCCGTCTCAGAGACTTAACGAGTGTTTCTTTGTTCCTAGATTCCCCGGACCCGTCCCCGTGTTTCCCCGTGTGGAGTGTGGAAGGAGTGACTGGTCGCTAGCGGAGAAGAGAGAGGCTGAACTGAGCGCGTGTGTGATTTCCCCCGTTTTCCCTGGAGCCCTGGACCCCTGCCCCTCACGTCTTGTATATAGCACTAACCCCTCACTGTCTGTACATACACTTGGTGAAGATCTGTAAATAAACCGTCTCTGTTTAAACGCTACTCAGGAGTCCTGCGAGTGGATCCTCTAAGCAACCCGTGACACTTGGTCTCTGTGACATCATCGATGCATTTTGGGATGTAGGCAATGACAGTTTCTGTATATTCCTGAAAGTCTGTGGTGTTGTCGTGTGTGGCAGCCTGTGGTGGAAAAGCAGTCTTGCAGTGCCTCTGAGGACCCTTCTGGCCACACCTGTACCTGCTTACGAACTGGTTTGGTGACTTTGACCAGGGGCCTGTGGGAACCCATGGCACACCTAGGTTTCTGCCTGTAGTACTGACCCTTATGCAAAATAGGTGGAATTAAGACACAGTTCCAAAAGCAAACACAACTGATCAGTGCTGAGAGTGGTCCTGTTGCTGAGGTTGGGGTGATCCTGTAATCTCTTATGAACTACCTCCAATGCTTCTATGACTGGGATGCAAGTGAAGACAGATGTAACATCTCTCTCTCACTGTACATGTACTGTTTATAAAATTAGGGAAACATAACCTGCACAAACAAAATAATTTGCAGGACAAATGCTTGACATCAATTTTGTTCGATTTGAAGAAGGTAGGGGGGCCAACTTCACTCACATGTGTTTATAAGGTTGGGGAAACCTGCAGTCAGCTGAGACTGAAGAAGTCACTTGGATGAGTGACGAAACGTTTCTCCAACTGAAAATGTCCTGATGAACAGAATCAACCTTTTGGGATTTACTTACCTGGATGATTAAGCACGCATCAAGACGTTATTTTATTAATATCTTTAAAATGATAGCGGCACAAACAAAAATTTTTGCAGCACAAACCAGCACAAATATAGCACAAACCTGTGACATCAACTTTTGTTTGATTTGGGTAATGTGGGGGGCTGGTTGACCTTTTGACGTTTGCATTTTCATTAATATCTTTAAAATGATAGCGGCACAAACGAAAACTTTTGCAGCACAAACCAGCACAAACGTAGCACAGTTGACTGACACCAATTTTGTTTGATTTAATTAATGTGGGGGGGCTGGTTGACCTCTGATGACCTCTGGAAATTTTTATTAATATCTTTAAAATGAAAGCGGCACAAACGAAAATTTTTGCAGCACAAACCAGCACAAACGTAGCACAAACATTTGATACCACTTTTGTTCGATTCCATCAATGTGGGGGGGCTGGTTGACCTTTTGACCTTTACATTTTCATTGATATCTTTAAGACAGAAGCAGCACAAACGACAATTTTTGCAGCACAAACCAGCACAAACGTAGCACAGTTGATTGACATCATTTTTGTTCGATTCCATCAATGTGGGGGGGCTAGTTGACCTCTGATGACCTCTAGAAATTTTTATTAATATCTTTAAAATGAAAGCGGCACAAACAAAAATTTTTGCAGCACAAACCAGCACAAACGTAGCACAAACGTTTGATACCACTTTTGTTAGATTTGAAGAAGGTGGGGGGGCCAACTTCACTCACATCAATGTTAGCCTTTTCTGCAGCTATAGGGGATTTATGGTATCACTCTTGGCTGGAAGCAGTACTTAAACAATGGGGGGAAAAGACACCAACTTTGTCTAAAAACTTCTCATGTTTAGCTGTTTTCCACTTTTTCTTTGGTCATTTTAGCCTTTTTGGCCAGGGTGAAGGGAGCATCTGCCATCAAACAAGAAAACAGCTGCATGTAGCTACGACGGTGTTTGCTAGTTCACCTTACGTACATTAATTTAATAACGTGGTTAGCTTACTCAACGTAAATTACACACGAACAACATTAAGCTACTCATGCAGAGAAGCTGCTGCTGCCATCATCATCCGTCATCATTTCTGCTACACTGGCAGGGCTAGGGGCCACGACTCTCCTCTTCGGGTTCTCGGGGAATGTTGCTAACTCCGGGTCCAATAACAGGCACCACACCGGCAGTAGATGTGCTCAATGTGAGGTCTCGCAGCAAGCTATCAAATACGGTGCATTTCTCGGCTTTTAAAAAAACGCTATGCGTCGCCAGGTGTTTCATCAGATTTGAGGTGTTACCTCCTTTGCACAGTATCACCTTAAAGCACTTGTTGCAGGCTGCTGAGTTTGCATCTTTTGCTGTGAAGTACAGCCAGACTTTTGACTGCTTCGCCTTGGGCGTTTTTAATCTGTAGCTCTGCTCTAAAAGAACTTACGTACCTGGACCCGCCTACTACGCTTGCAAAGGTAAAATGATTGGCTGGAATCCAAAGTGTATGACATCTCAGGAAAAAAAGAAAAAATAAAGCACCGAAATGTGCGCTGTTTTTCGGTTTGGTTACTACCGTTTATGTCAGAACCGGTGCAATCATGGCACCGGATACCGGTACCCATCCCTAGTTGTCATCAGACCTTAAACTAGAGGTTTAAGATTACCATTTTGTAAACTTTAAAATAAACCTCAACACAGTGAAATGAAGTTTCTAGCAATAGTTATTTAAACTAAATTAGCCAGCTGTATAAATTTGGGCACCCAAACAGAAAATTTACATCAATATTTAGTAGATCCTCTTTTTGCAGAAATAACAGCCTCTAATTGATTCCTATCGCTTCCAATGACAGTCTGGATTCTGGTTGAAGGTATTTTGGACCATTCTTCAATTTGTGACTCTGCTCTTACTTTGGATGTTCATATCAAATCTCTGGTTCAGTCCTGCTTCTATTATTTAAGAAACATTTCTAAATCAAGCCCTATTGTATCTCGTTCTGAATTGGAGATTGTTATTCATGCATTCGTTTCATTCACTAGGAGGTCCCTGCGATCATGTGATCAGGGCCTACTTGTTATTCAACATACAAAGCTGAGAACCAAGGGAGACAGAGCTTTTGACTGTGAAACTCTTCCTCGGAGTTTAAGATCTGTGCAGTCAGTGATCTCTTCTAAAAAACAACTAAAAACACATCTTTTTAAAATTGCATTTTGTTAACTTTTAACATTTTATACTCTGTCATCGCTTTGTGAAGTACTTTGTGATCTTTTTACTTACTTAACGTCTGCTTCCTCCATGCATGCCGCCTCTTGTTATGTCCAAATAACTCAATTTGAGTTTCATCAGTCCACAGCACCTTATTCCAAAATGAAGCTGGCTTGTCCAAATGTGCTTTAGCATAGCTAAGGTGACTGTTTGTGGCATGCGCGCAGAAAAGGCTTCTTCTGCATTACTCTCCTATACAGCATCTCCTTGTTGCGCTGAATTGTTGAACACAGTGACACCATCTGCTGCAAGATGATGTTGTAGGTTTCATCTTCTATTAGTTATTTTATTTTGTATACAGCTACATTTTGTACATATCTCACACGCAGCACCTCAGTTTTGCAACTTTCTCATCACTTTAATCTTTTGTTCATCTTGTAGCTGAACATCTTTGTGTTTCTAGATTTCAGATCACGTGTCTTTGTGTTGATGGTTTATGTATTCGTGAAGAACTTTCCAAGTGATTTCTGAATATTTACTTTTACTTCTGCCATCTGTGTTAAACACAGCCTCCTGGTGTCCTGTGATCGTGACATCATCATGAGAATATGTTGTTACAGCAAATACTAAATAATGACACACACCATTATAAATCTGATTTTAAAGGATTTATTGTTTATCTTTGTTCTCAGATTGAAGACAGAATAAAAAAAGGTCAAACATTCATATTTAATGACATTTTTAATAAATATAATATATAAGACTCAAGTCATATGAACAATTTACAAAAATAATCAACATTTCTTAACAAATATTTTTGTAAAAGTCTGAACAAATAAATCAGCAGAAATGGTTCCAGTTGCTGCTTTACTTCAACTTTGCTTCATCGTTTCCATCATCATCATTTAGAAATCATTGGAGGACACAGCAGAGTTCCCTGTGGTGGTGAAAGAGAGAAGCACCATTAGACAGATATACACAGTGTCTTTTTATTACCTATATTATAATCTTCACACTTTTGATAGAAAGTCACTTTTGGTTTTTCTAAACTTTGCGACCACATTTATAAATATTTTGTTTCTCACCTCATTTATTTGACTGCTGAGTTCGCTGATGACACGACCGTGGTGGGTCTCATTGGCAAGAACGACGAGTCAGCGTACAGAGAGGAAGTGCAGAGACTAACGGACTGATGTGGTCCAGGACTCGAGCAGCAGAGTTCTGAATGAGCTGTAGTTGTCTGACTGATTTTTTTAGGTAGACCTGTAAAGATGCTGTTACAGTAATCAAGCCTACTAAAAATGAATCCATGGACTAGTTTTTCCAGGTCCTGTTGAGACATCATATCAGTGCTGGGCGATCGTGGCTCAAGAGTTTGGAGTTCGCCTTGTAATCAGAAGGTTGCCGGTTCGAGCCCCGGCTTGGACAGTCTCGGTCGTTGTGTCCTTGGGCAAGACACTTCACCTACCGCCTACTGGTGTTGGCCAGAAGGGCCGATGGCGCGATATGGCAGCCTCGCTTCTGTCAGTGTACCCCAGGGCAGCTGTGACTACAACTGTTTACAACTCTTTAGTCCTTATACTGCGGCTCCGCGTGGTTTGGGAAAATAAATTAGAAGTATTTAGCTGAAGTGTATTTTATTTATGTTAGTTCTTTTTAACTTGTAGTTCTAAACTGGAAGATTATTGTCATATTAAAACATAAAAACAAAATTATATTCTATTTTTTTTTAATCGCTCAAAATAAGCATCACACTCGCGGAAGCCAAAATACCCGCCGAACGGCGTTCATTTATCGAGACTTTTAACCCCAGATAGGCCAATTATGGATCTTTGGATCCACATTATATCAGCAGATGTTCTCCACCATGCACTATGTTAAAAACAAACACTGTTCACACCTGACAGATGACAGCTTACAGTCCTGCGTAAAGTGACTTCGTACAGCCCCGATTTGCAGACGCTGTGCGGAGAGGTTCAGGAGCAGAAGTCCCATTGTAAACATATCACGGCAGACCCGACGATGTTTGCATGAACACGTTTTTCAGCATCTCTATATTGACCACTTTTCACACACGGTTGCTGTACGCATACAGCCGGCTGTAGCTTTTCAGCTCACAGCCCGACAGACACCAACACAACAGCACAGATACCACAGCCCAACATATACCAACAACAACACAACAGCATAGGTAGCGCAGACGTTAAGGCAGTGAGGCGTGATTGCGGGTGCCACTCAGGTGCGTCCGCCCCCCCCTCCCCTCCCCATTAACCAGGTAAAATATTTAGGCAGAATTTTGCAAATATCTATTTTTAATTTTTTAGCAGCATAGTGCTTTTTCCCCCAATTATTTTTTAAAAGTCATGTCAAGGCTCCAAAATCCCAAAGGCGACATAAGGGTGGCGGCTGTTTGCTACATGGATCATTTTAGTTCAGCTGGGTGTCTTTCCTTTTGCTATATTTCTTTAAGAGTTCAAAATGTGTTGATTACATAAATAAAATCTAATTTTCTCTGTAGCACTTCATGGATTTCATAAGCAGCACACCTTAGTTGTTCACACAAAGCATAAAGGTAAAAAACAATATATACAGTGTTATCTTCATTTTAGAAGTCAAAAAGTATTTGCGGCTCCCAGTGTTTTCTTTTGCGTGGAAACCGGGTCCAAATGGCTCTTTGGGTTTTAAAGGTTGCAGACCCCTGTGCTAAACTAATTAAAACATTGTAAGTGCAGGTCTTCAGTTTACGTTTCTTTGTGAAAACAGCACAGCAAAGGAGACTCTGTGAAGTTTTGGTATAAGGGATAAATCTTCTGACCGAACCTGCTGGGACTGTGTGAGGTCCTGAGGCTAAGAGTAAGGATTTATCCACAGGAGAGCTGCGTTCTTACAAACCATCCCATTGTGTAAACCTGACATCTGTGGAACAGCTGAGCTGTATGATGTGTACAAGGACATAAAGCATTATTTACCATCAGATCCCGAGCCCTCCATGTGTTAATCAAGAAACTGCTGCTGTGCTACATCCATAAATAATGAATAAATTAGGAGCTAAAGCTAAAAGGACAGTTTATTTGTACCATCTTCATGTGAACACATTCAAGAACATCACAGATGAAAGAAAAATTAAAAACTTCCACACTACATAAAGCAAGAAAAATAGTTTCTTCCTTTATGTAGAAAAAACAGAAACATCAAACAGCTCCAAGACTCTCTTTGAAAGAACTAAAAACCTTTATTCTCATGGTCCAATCATGAGTGAACTCCCCGATGAAGCCTTGTGTGCTAAAACATGTCAGAGTTTTAAAGGTTAAACATGAGTTTCCAAAACGTTTTGCTGGAGAACAATGAACTATTTGACTGAGTTTCAATTATTTACAGACGAGCAAAACCAGGACAGAGAAAAAAGGACAAAACTGACTCAGTAAAACGACAGAAAATAAGATCCCATGTAAATCTGTATTATGTAGAAGTTCAGCCCAGCAACCAGTTCAGTTCAACACAAGTTTAAATGATTCTATCTGAACTCTGTGGAGCCTGATCTCAAGCTTTTTGAGTCTGACACTGAAACCAGAGGATCTTTCTGTCTCTTCAGATTCACTGTGATCCAGTGATGGGAGTGATTACAGCCCTGAGTGATCACGCTGATGTTTGCACAGAGCAGACAATGAGGTGAATGTTTGGGCACATTGGTAACAGTGAAACAGTTTATTAGTAACGTGGGATCGTTTGTGTTCAGAGTATGAACTGAGATTCCTGAAGCTCTTGTCACACTGGTCACAGCTGTAGTTTCCTTCCATGTGTGTACGTTCATGCCTGTTACGATGATGTGATCGTGAGAAACTTTTGTCACAGTGTCTGCACTTGTACGGTTTCTCTCCTGTGTGGACTCGTTTGTGTTTTTTAAGCTGACCTGCAGAGGTGAAGGATGACCCACACTGATCACAGAGGTGCTTTTTAACCCCACTGTGAATCAGTTCATGTCGTTTTAATCTACTTGATGTGGTGAAGCTTCTCCCACATTCTTTGCAGTATTTCAGTTTGTCTCCAGTGTGTCTACGTTGATGTATTTTTAAGTCAGCTTGCCGACTGAAAGTTTTTCCACAGAGGTCACAATGAAACTCTTTCCCACCACCACAGTGATGACAGGGTTGAGAACTGGATCCATCTGTGTCGCTCTGCTTCTAAACAAAGACACAAAGACAGTGTAAGTCAGTCCTTCAACACTTTCATCCTGAACGTCGCCTGAAATAAAGAGCATCTCTGCAGACGTCCAATTACATTTTACTGTTTCAGTTAACACACTCAGTTTACTGGGCTGCAATAACTACAATACTACCACCATAATACTACAGTAATACTAAAATCATAACTGACATGAAAATCTGAATAATCACTATGGCTACGTTCACACTGCAGGTGAAAGCGCATCAAATCCGATCTTTCTGACCCTATGCGACCCGTATCCGATCATGGTGTGACAGTGTGAACGGCACAAATCCGATATTTTCAAATCCGATCTGGGTCACTTTCGTATGTGATACTGAATCCGATACATATCCGATGTTTTAGAAAGCGACTGCTGTGTGAACGGTCAAGTCGCATTAAATCCGTCTTTTACGTCACTGACACAAGACAGACGCCAATTATCAGCGCCGGAGAAGCGCCCGAGACGACATCGTGAACGCTTCCTGGCCATCCAGTGTAGATGTTAGTGAAACTGTTGGGAAGACAACGTTGGAGAAACGTGAACATTTTATTTGTACTGTATAATCTGCAGATTCTGACAGAAATCTGCAACTATCCTTTGAAGCACCGCTCCTCTAAAACAGCAATAAGGATCATTATTAGGTTGTTTACATTATTATGTAAATAAAAAAAATAACTTAAAGCAAAAATTGGGAAACGTAAAGTCCGAAGTCTTTATATTAAGGGCCATCAGTCAAACATAATTGTTTGCTCTGGGTCTAAACAGAGCGAGTTGTGTGTGACGTCTTCTTTTGCGCATGCGGGCTCCTTTGAGCGTTCACACTAGAGCGCGTTTGCTGTCGCATTTTAATTGTAGTGTGAACAAGCAGACAAAAAAAATCGGATTTGATCGAAAAATCAGAATAGAGCATTAAGACCTGCAGTGTGAACGTAGCCTAAGAGCTGCTTTTCCGTGCAGTAGAATTGCTAACATGCTAACACAGTTTAATGAGCAGAGTTGTTCCAAACAGTCAGGCTAAGATGACAAGATAACAATATAAATACATACCTCACAGTAACTGCACTTGTAGAGTCTCTTTCTGGTGTGGATCTGTTGGTGTCGTGTCAGGTACTGTGGAGCTTTAAAAGTCTTCTCACACAGGTCACATTTATAAGGTCGTCCCTCAGTGTGGGTAAACATGTGTTGTTGCAACTGTGTGTGAGTTATAAACTGTTTGCCACACTGTTCACAGCAGTACACATCATGTCTGGTGTGAATGTGTAGGTGTGTATTTCGGTGCCCTCTCTGGCTGAAGGTTTTTCCACAAATGTCACAGCTGTATGGCTTAATTCCAGAGTGGGTAACTAGATGACTCTGTAAGCTGTTACTGTGAGTAAAAGCTCTGCCACACTGATCACAGCTGTACGCTTTAACTCCACTGTGGATGAGTTTGTGTTGTTTTAGGGAACCCTTCAAGGAAAAAGACTTTCCACACAAGTCACAGCTGAACGGTCTCTCTCCAGTGTGGATGACCTGATGAAGTTTTAGGTTAGCCTTCTCAGTAAACTCCTTCCCACACTCATCACAGCTGTATGCCTTAATTCCAGAGTGGGTAACTAGATGTCTCTGTAAGCTACCACTTTGAGTAAAAGCTCTGCCACACTGATCACAGCTGTACGCTTTAACTCCACTGTGGATGAGTTTGTGTTGTTTTAGATTACCCTTCAAGGAAAAAGACTTTCCACATAAGTCACAGCTGAACGGTCTCTCTCCAGTGTGGATGACCTGATGACGTTTTAGTGTAGACTTCACAGTAAAACCCTTCCCACACTCGTCACAGGTGTATGTTTTCTCTCTCTTTCTTTTGTGAGGTTTGTCGGCCTCCTGAGAGCGCTGACTTCTCGCTCCATGTTGGTCCTGCAGTGACAGAGATACAAACAGAGGCAGTGAGTGAAATGCAGTCGTGGAACAAACTGAACCTTCAAACTCCCTCCATTAACACTAGTTTTAAACCTGAAGGTGGAGTGTGGCACCAAACACCTTAAAGGTCTCTTATCCCCACCTGCTGGTAGTTCTAACACATTACATCCAACCTGGTGCTAAAAATAATTCATGACAGTTCAAACACTAAAATCATGCCCATCACTCCTGATTGTAGACACACACACACACACACACACACACACACACACACACACACAGTTATATTATTTTATAATTTATATTATTTTGTTGTTTCCTATTTCTATAATTTTTATAGATGTATATATTATCATTTACTGATAATAAATCCTATGTTTGTTGTTTATTCAAAAGGAACCCCATTAGCTTCCACAACACATGTTGCTCGTCTTCCGTCAAATACAATCACATAAAATATTATAAAATAAAGTGGATTCAAAATATCAACATAATTTGGCTCTTACATCCACAGTGAGGTTTCACAATTAAAATATAAGCAATCAATAATAATAATAATAATGATAATAATAATAATATCAATAACATTGAGACACAATTTCAAAAACAAATCATCTCTTACAATATTTACAACAACTAAAAACTCTGTAAATCGACTTTTAAGTGTTAATTGAAGTTTTGAATAGTTGCTAATTCTCTAATTTTATAAGGCAATTTATTCCACTTAAAAGTTGCTCTAAATATAACAGTTTTACAAAAAGTTACTTTTAACTCGAGCATTTACTAAATTGCAGTTTGTTGAAAATCATGTAATATCATTATGTATTTCATCTGGATACTGCAGCTGAGCAGAAATAAATGTGGTGTGTTTAACAGAATTGCTTTCTTTATAACTACAAGTAAGCCATAGAATAGCTGGTCAGGATCCAGCTGGTCGACCTTAATCTTACAGAGAATGTGATGATTTTATGGATAATTAAAGTCAGTCATATATCCACAAACACAACAAGCTGAAAGTCAGTGATGCTGCTCGGTTTGCAGTCCTGAATATCACGGCACAAGCAGGATTCACTGCACTGTTAATGTTAGCTATGTTATATTGCTGCCTCTGTTCGGTGGTGTCGAGCCAAACGGACTTTAACGTGTGTTTGAACGAGCTGACGGTTCACTCGTTAAGCTGAAAGAAAGATGCTTTAATCACAGGAGTCACACATGTGTCCACTGTACCATCTGGGAACTCTTCTTGTTTAGCACTCGTAATAACACAAACACTAAATCCTCCTTCTCTTGTGCTGTTTTGTAGCAGTGTGTACACCTGAGACTGTCACCTGTCTGTCTGTCCTGCACTCTCTCTCTGTTTCTTTCTCTCTGATTGTGGAATAAAAGTATGAACATGTATTTATAAGTTACACTTGTGTTTGAATCCTGCAGCTTATCACACATTTGATTTCCATGTGTGACAACTGCAAGTGTCCAGAGTGAGGACAGACTGAGGGACCCACTGCTGCACATCATCTGTGAGGCTTTGCACCCCTGATGATCCACCAGGACAAACTCAGCAGTGTGTGAGGAAGAGGAGGAGGAAGAGCCAGCAGCAGCTGACAGATGGAGAGAATAGACAGACTGTTCCCTGTTTGTGAAGGACTGCTAGGAAAGTTTAACATCACTAATTGTCTGTCCTGAATCAGTCTTATTAGGTAATGTTCAAATAATGTTATCATTCCAGTGTTTTCAGTGTGGGAGAAAGTACTCAGGGCCTTCAAGTTACACACTATGAAAGGCAGCAACAAGTTTAATTTTCAGAAACCTAAAGTATGTATCAGCAGCAGAATGGAGCTAAAAATAAATGTTTGTTTCAGTTCTATGACGCTCAGCTCAGCTAAGTATTTTGGATTAGTAGCACTGCTGTGTTTGTTGCATCATATGCTTTATATATTCTTTTCTTCTGTATAACGTATTTTCCACACTATAAAGCACACTTAAAATCCTTTAATTTTCTCAAAACTCGAGAGTGTGCCTTATGTATGAATTCTGGTTGTGCTTACTGACCTCGAACCGATTTTGGCGTGCAGAAATCTGTTAAAAAATGTTTTAGTACAACTTTGGTAAGCGGCACTGCTTGATGGATTGTCAGAGCATTACGGCTGCCGTAGTGAGGAGCTTCGCGGAGTAATCTGGGTCCAAAACTCCGTCCTTTTCAGGTCCCAAAGTCAAACGAACACTGAGAGTTAAAAACGGTCTAAATTCCTTAATCTTTAATAAAATCATCAGCGTTGCTGCTTTACCAGGTGTAACAATTAACATCCAGGCATCTATAAAAACAGAAGTTATTAAATTTAACGGAGTTAGAAGTTAACAGGAAATTAGCTCGCTAGTTTTCACCTAAACATGACATACCATGTTCTGACTGAGAGATTTTTGAAACTAATTAAAACGTACAGCTCTGCTACCACTTCCAACATAAACGAAGACGGAAAACGAAACAGCAGTGGCGTTTGCAGGGTTACTGAAGTTGGACTAGCTGGTATATAATGTTGTGCTACGTGATCGCTAGCGACACAGCTATGTTAGCATAACATTAGCACAGTGAAGCTGGAGGATGAACGCCAACTTTTTTTCCACTCGATAAAAGTTAACGTGAGGGATTCTGGTGGTCAGGGACAAATGCAATCGCATAGCAGGATGCTATACACGGGGCAAACTTCAGTCAGGAGAAAAACTCAGATTATTGTCGCCCGGCATAATTTGCAGATGATAATGGTTGTAGCCGCTGCGATGCTTCCGACCAAAACAGGCGCAGCTTGATGACATCATCATCATGCGCTACCGCGATAGAGCGGTATAGTCAAAATCTCTATCGTCGGCCAAATTTATATCGTTTCTATCGTATATCGTTTCTATCGCCCAGCCCTACATCATATTCTATAAGGATGTTATGTGTTTGTATACTTTCTGCCCAGTTTGTCCCATTTAGCAGAAGTCAGCCTGTTTAAGGCTCTGATATCTATTCTGTATGAATTAAAGCAGTTATGACATGGTGTGATTTTCTCACCCAATAAAGGAATATGTAATATATCAGTCTACTGTTCATTCTATCAGAAACAGTTATCACAGCTCGTACATTTTGTTTTTACACATATATGTAAGCATTGAGCCAAATTTAGTAATGCCAACAAATTAAACGAACAATATTTGTCTCTTATATATAATACACCTATATATACACTGTCAAAGATACTTGTCTTTGAGTGAAGTGATGAATATAATAACTATAATATTGGCCATATTATATTTACATTACTAAAGTGCGATGACTTTAGTCTCATGAACAACATTAGCTAATTGTTATTTACTAACTAATGTTAAATGACTGTTCAGTACAGAAATGAAGCTCAACAATCATGTTTTACAGTCCTGTGGTCTCAGCCTCAGATACTTATTAAATCACACAGAGCTCATGTAGAAACAAATGAACAAAATATGTTCTCCTTCATTTCTGTCAAACAAAGCTGTATGAAACGTTTCCAGATGTTAGTATCATGGTTGCTAGACAACCTGGGCAGAACGAAGCAGGCTAGACCATCCCATTTCACAAGCCTACAAGCCTCGCACTTCTGGCCTTAGTGGTCTTTGAGTAAGTGGCCCTTGAGGACCGTTGAGGCTGCGTACTTTAAAGCTGCAGAACCTGAATTGGGATACAGCCATGATGATCTCCAGCCTTGTGCTCGTCAACATTCTCACCTGAGTTAAGAAGACGATTACTGAAATGGTCTCAGCAGGTCCTTTAATGACAGCAATGAAATGCAGTGGTAAGGGTTTTTGGGGATTAAGTTCATTTTCATGGCAAAGAAGGACGATGCAATTCATCTGATCACTCTTCATAACATTCTGGAGTGTATGCAAATTGCTATTATAAAAACTTAAGCAGCAACTTTTCCAGTTTCCAAAATTTATGCAATTCTAAAAACTTTTGGCCACGACTGTATAACCTCTTTTTAAGTTTTGTGGATATTATACATGGTTATGCTCAGGATATGTCGGCCAATTTCCACTGGAAATGCCTTTTGGTTAAACTGTCAGCAAGGAATTTGCATTTGCACTGTTAAATTTTTATATAACTTTAATGCACATAAAAATCAGCTGCTTGTTTAAGTGAAAATACATTGATGGGTTTTTTAATAAAGTTGTGGAGTTGTAAAGTACTTTGTCTAGTGTCAATTACATCATCAGTTATATTGTTATCGCAAATTTTCAAATGTATATCGTGATAAATATTGTTGGTCATATCGCCCTGCTCTGTCTGTCACCTTCTGTGTTGAGCTCATTGTTTTCTCTGTAGTGGCTGAGCTGAGTCCAAGTAGCTGAAAATGTTCCTCTGCTGCTCCGTCAGACTCTTCTCCTCCTGCTGATCAGCTGGGACACAAAACAGATCTTTGTTAGGCTCCACACTGCACTGAAGAGTCAAAGTGTCTCATATGTTCATCTGACAAGTAAAAGAACACATTTTTGTTTCCCGAGGTGGGCAACTTATTGGAAACAAACACAAAAGGTTTGAGCACTGATACCTGGCATTGCTGGCATTGAAAGATGCAATGCCAGCAATGAGGATTGTCAAGACTAAAACCAATCATTAAGCAAAGACAACAGGGATCATTTGTTTCTGTTTATTTAGCATTCACAACATTTGTAGTTGCCTTCTGTACAGGGGAAGTCCACGCACACTGTGTGGTACCGCCATCCGCAGAAGGTGCATTCAATCTCTGTAAGAAAAACTAGATTGTCTGAGACTGAAATGATATTAACAAAAGGAGTGGTGATTTGTAAAACTTCAAGTGTATGATAAGGTGAAAACAAATACACAATTGCATGTCATGTAGTTGAAGTTTTTTTTATTTTCTTCTTTTGGAAGACTTGCAAACACTGAAAGTTACAAATGTATTGTGCTTGAAACAAATTCAAAATAGGTGATAAAGCCAGCTGCACATGCGTCACAAGTAAATCTGGCTGTATAATAAACAGAAACAAGTGATCCCTGCTGTCTTTGCTTAATGATTGGTTTGAGTCTTGACAATCCACATTGCATCTTTCAATATGTTTATGGGTACATTTGAATGCACCAGTGTAAGTGCAGCCACTCAGACTCTACTCAATGTGGTCATAGAAACAGGTGCAGATGTGTCACGAGTTAATCTAGTAGTAGGCTATGGCACTTGGCCACAGGTGGCAGTAGTGGACTGACCTCCATTTGAGACTGCTCCAGCTGCTCTGTGACAGTCAGTAGATCTGCTACAAATTGCAGATCATATGCAAGTTTTGGAAATTACATTATAAATATTCCGTTTTAATTTTGCACTCCAGTATGAACACAAATCCCCCAACTCGAGTATCACCACAATTAACCTAACAGACCTACACCTTAGTTCACAGATTCACTTTGTCTAAGGATTATTTCTGGGACTTCACACAACCCAGTATTCAAATCATGAATACATAATGGGCTTGGATTTACAACATTATGAATGAAATGTGCTCTATTTGGAAGAAGCATGTCCCCCTCCCCTTTCCAGGGGTTGTGTGTGAGACTTTAAATCATCAAATTGTAAATTATTAATTTTTAATTGTTATTGATCCCTTTACCCCTGGTCCTAAAATGAATATTTATTTTCTTACTTTTCTTATATTTATTGTTTGTTTACTTGCACTGCTGTAACTGGAGCCTCGTCGTCTCGTCTCTCTATATACTGGACTGTATGTAGCGGAGATGACAATAAAGTTTACTTTGACTTCAGCAGCGAGCAGGCGCACCGAGGGCTCTCGCGCTTACGTTTCACTTAAAGAATTTCGAAAAAACATCGGTGCAAATTATAAGTCTGTATCATAATATCTGGTGTTTTGTGTTTGTTGTTTTGTTTTTATTTTGTTTTATTTTGCGAGTTGATTATTAGATCCCGATCGTTTACTCTTGCTGTCCTGTGAACAGCATCGGCATGAGAATATCACCAGGTAAACCCGCGACATTTTTAAACATCTTTTTGTTCAAGAGGAACAAGACTGACAGAGTGTGTTTTAGGTAACCTCACAAATGTCACAGATGACACATTTAGTGTTTAGTGCACATCTGTTCAACCAACTGGAACACCAGTCCACATGTATATACACTCTCTCTCTCTCTCACACACACACACACACACACACACACACACACACACACACACACACACAGAGCCCTTTTGAATGTTTGCAAGTATGTGTATGTGGTGTTAAATAGGCCTATACTACTGCGCTTTTATGTCGCTCGTAAGGGTGAAACTCATTGTGAAACGTTTGAGAACCACTGCTACAGAACAATGGAGATTTCCGTTATATGGTAACACCTGCAACTCACGTGACGCCCAGAATTGTACAATACTGATGCTTGAGAGCGCGCGTGTGATGCAAGTATGTGTAGAGTGTTGAGCGCGTGATCAGTGGTGAGAAAAACAACTCACGAAACTTGACCTTTCTATACTCGTGGCTCACTTGCACTTCTAATCTATTCGTTTGCACACTTACACACACCCAGCTGTGGTTTCCTGTTTTGCTACACTCTGGAGAGCCTCGCCTTTAACGGTCTTCTCTCACAGAGAGCAACAGAAAACTTCATTCAGAAAACTTCGAAAAACTCGAGATTGACTGAACTCAGTTCAAAGTTACCTTGGCACTTACCTTTAGATGTGAGAGGTAGTGATGGTCCGCTTGACGCTGACGCTCCGGTGCGTGTGTCAAAAAGATCAACACGGTGCTTCAGAAGCACTGTGTCGAGGCTTGATTCGTTTGGCCACAGTCACGTGATTAGTGACGTCTGAAGCTTCATTTAGAACGCATGTACTTTTTTTATTGCTTTATTGAAACACAATGAGTATACAACATACAAACAGATGAAGTTTACGAAACAACAGAACATGAACATACAAAACCAGGGGTAAAGAAAATTATCCTATGAGTACGCGCAAAAATCAACATATATATGTTGTTCTGAGAGGCTTTTTGTTGGTTGAGTCTGATCTTGATTGTATGTACAATTCCATATCCTTATAAAAACGCAGAAATATGGTGTTTTATTAATAAACTTACATTTATGGATAAAAAATTTAGCTAAAAGTATTTACAAATTTATTATAAAAAAAACATTTATCATTCTTCCTGGAGAACTTAAAGAAACAGAATAAAACATTTTCCCATCATTAAGAAAACTCCTTTAAAATATGGACAATAACAAAATTGCTAAATTCCTTCCAGAATCTCTGTGTAGAGGAACAGTACGAAAAAAGATGTGCCACAGTTTCTGGATGATCCCCACAGAAAGTTCAATTAGTATTTATGTCTCTTTTAAATGTTACCATATAGTGACTGGCTGGGTAACATTTATGAAGAATTTTATATGCGATTTCCTTCACTTTGTTTACAATTATATATTTATAGGATCATCCAGACTGTCTTCCAGGTGATATCTGGAACATGTCGGTTCCAGTAAGATATTATATATATGGGAGAGACACGAAATCATCTACGTATTCTCTTATTGCTGTTACCAAGTTCCTGTGAAAAGCAGATTTTTCCCACTGCTGACTCAGCTGGATCAGGGAGAGTGACTGAGGTAGATATTGAACTGTCAGTGTTTTTATATAACATTAAAGTACCTGAGGGTATGGCACCAAGCACCATTGAGAATTCCCAAACACTGATGGGAAAATTATATAGTGTAAGGAATTCATTGTAAGTAAGTAGTACTCCCTCTTTATTAACCAGCTGAGCCACCAATAGGATCCCATTTTGGACCCAAGTTTCCAGGAAAAGCGATTTATTTTTAAATAAAATATCTCTGTTGTTATGGTTTTTCCATATAAAATTAAAGTGCATGCGGTCAATGTCTTTACTAATCTTCTTATCCAGATGTAAGGAGAGAGCAGCATGTGCCAGTCGGGATATCCCTTCAGCTTTAGTAATTAACACGCTACCTGTCAGAGATAAATCCCTTTGCAGCCACTGGTTTAACTTTTTTCGTGTTTTTTGTATAATCGGAGTGAAGTTTGATGAGCATCTTGACTTTTGGTCTTTGGATATTAACAGTCCTGGGTATGTGACTTTTTGTTTAACAGAAATGTTACAGATAGCATTTGCAGTGCAGCCTTTAATTGCTAGTAATTCATATTTTTTTTAGATTAAGACATAAACCAGATGCCTCAGAGAAATCTCTAATAACACTAAGGGCTGGACGGATTTGATTTGCATTCTTCAAGAAGAGAGTGGTGTCATCAGCTAGCTGGCTGATGATGAGCTCCTTATCAGCTATGGTGATTCCTTCTATAACAGGTCAAATCTCACGGTGGAGTCGTTAGTCATTTTAATTGAGTTATTGCAATTCGTGTACAAGGTTTTGAAGCTTTACAGAAAAATGCCAAATTTTTCCAAAGAGTGGAAAATAAATTGATGTTCAATTGTATCAAAAGCCTTTTAAAAATCCAGGAAGAGAATGAAGCTAATGTCAGATACCAAATCAGAGTAATCAAGTAGATCCAAAACCAGTCTAATGTTATTAGAAATGTGTCTATTTCAATAAAGCCTGATTGTGTCTCATTGATAATTGTATCCAAGAACTCTTTAATTCTGTTAGCAAGTACTAAAGCCATAATCTCATAGTCATTATTGAGCAGACAGATGGGTCTCCAATGATCAATAAGAAGTAAGTCTTTGTTTGGCTTTGGAATAAGTGTTATGAGACCCTGAGTAAGGGTAAGAGGGAGGATGTTATTCTCTATACTTTCTATGAAAACCTGCAGTAAGAACGGAGCCAGGAGATTAGAAAATGATTCATAAAACTCTGCAGTTAAACCATCTGTGCCATCTGAGACAGAAATTAATTCTTTCTTCTAGGAGTCAAGTAATTTATCATTTTCAGTTTTGTTATTGTAACCATATATATTTACTGTAATGAAAGTACTGTTATTGTGTCTAATTATTGAACAAAGGTAGTGATTGTCCTGCAGGGAGGGGGATGTTTTGCATCCCTGTAGACTCGGGAGGTGAACTGCACAACGATGCCTCTGGGTCTGGTGCTATTTTGGCGCTTGTCTCCGAGTCGGTGTACGGTGTCGATGGCGTCAGGCAGCCTGTGATTTTGTTCTGCCAGAACAGATCGGCATATCTCTATCACCTTTCCTCTTACGTCTTCTTTCTCAGTCTCCTTGACTCCATGTAGTCTGAGATTCCAACTCCTGGAATATCTTTCCAGCTCAGATATTCCCTGATGGCCGTTGTCCACTCGGCCTTCCTCTTTAGTTACTTTTTTTCCAGGTCGCAAACTTTCCCCTTCATGTCTTTCATTTCCGCGCACACAAAATCAATAGTCTTTTTGAGACCCTCAATCTTTATCGTATTATCTCTCACCATGTTCAAGTTCTCTCTCACCATGCTCTCGATGTTATCAGACCTGGTGTTTATTAGTGCCGACAAACTGGAAATTATCTGGTTTACATCAGCTTCTTCAGAGCTGGTGAATTAAGAGGGTGTAACAGGGAGAGGTGGGAACTCATTCATTTCCTCTTCGGCTAACGTAGCTGCGTTACGATGTCATCCAGGGAAGGACGGATGTTGTTTTTGCTTTGTGTTTTAATGTGAAGTGTTTATTTATTTTGTATTGCATGTTTTGGTTATATTTTGCGTAGTGTTTTATTTATATTGCATGTTTTTTAGTTACACCGTCAATCTGTCCTGGAGAGACTCCGCCCTTTTCCCATTTTACTGATTGGACACACCTGAGAGAAAAGGAGTGAATGGTAATTTACAGGGAGTGCTGAGTAACACAGACAAGCTGGGAGAGCTTGGCGTGAAGCGAGCCAGGAGGATACAGCGCCGATACGCAAGGACGCAGGGCGAGGTGTCCGACTGCTTCAGCAACTGGAGGCCAGATTTCGCGTCTGCAGAAACTAGAGGCAGTGCAGCGAGGCGGGCCGGTGCCGATTGGCGATTACAAAGAAGCAGCGGGCAGAGTTAAGAGCTCTGCCCACCTGGGGTAAGTCTTTTGACTTATCCCCTTTAACGAATGATAGCTGCCGAAAAGAGTAGTGACTGCCGCTGCCTTTCTTCCTTTAGCGCACCGGGGCGCAGAACGCGAAGAGGAAGACGAGGACGCCGCCGGGTTTCCCTCCTGCACCGCTTCACTGGATTTTTAAATTTTTAGTGACTTCTATACCGTGGCGATCGCCACTGGACTTTTAGTCTTGTGTTTTATTGATGTTTATTGTGTTCTCCCCTGGCCAGGGCGGTTTTAATCTATTTTACATTTTTTTTTTTTTTTTTTTTTTTTTTTTTTTTTTTTTTACTGTTTAAAGGTAATAAATTATATGTTATCTTTACGGTTTTTAAATTTGTGTGCATTCCCTTGGCTGCCCCACTGCTCTGTCCGTTTTAGGAGGGTTTCTCTCTTTTTAACATCTGTATAAAGAAACACCTTCCCCCTCCGTTACAACTACAGTAGCTGCGTAGTTATGGCAGCTATCCATTAGCACGTTGCTGGGCGTAGCATTCTCTTCGTTAGCATTCTCAGGCGTTGTCTTAGACTTGGAACTTTCCAGTCCCCTTTTTGCTTCTTTCTGATTCTGCATTTTGCTGCTTCTTGCCTTATGATTGTTGTATCTTCCCTTGTTTAGTGAATTGTTAGTGTTAGCAGCATAAATTTGAGGTTTTACCATTGCTCACAAAATTTCTGTGCAGAAATCGGTAGAGAGCGTCTATTCACTCCCCCATTTTGGGACGCCCCCCATTTGATTCAGTGGTTTATAAGCAGCTAACGGCATTACTTTTTTTCAGTAGCGAGTAATCTAACTAATTACTATTTCTATCATTACAACGCCGTTACCGTTACTAACAAGAAAATGCGGTGCAGTCACGTTACTATTTTTCAACAGACGGTTGAAGCTGTGTTCAGCTTACTGCACCTTATATCAGTTGCATGGAAGTAGCTGTAGGTAATCTGGACGCTACAGCTTCAACCAAAAAGGTAAATGGCTGCAAATAACTTTGTTGTTTGCAAAACTTTTGCATATAATTTTAAAATTGTCTATTTATATTTGTATTTAAAATCTTGAAATATGATTCATTAAACATGTTTGTGGTTGTTACGGTAAAATGTATAACCTTTTCTATTCGGATTTTATATTTTTGTCTGATTTTAGATCAGATGTGTTAGTACAGTATGTCAAAATGAAAATATGACTGTAAATTCAGACATGTGAGGTTGTGCTGAAAAAAATGATACCAAAGAAGGCAAATTAAATCGTTTTTAAAGGGAAAATCATAAGTAGTTAAAAATGGCCAATTATCCCCTGGAGCCCAGAGGTTTAAACGTTTTTTTTTTTTTTTTTTTTTTTTTTTAAAGTAACGCAATAGTTACTTTTCAAGTATTTAATTACTTTTAGAGTCTTGTAACTCAGTTACTAAGTGATTTATTTGAAGAAGTATCTAGTAACTATAATTAATTACTTTTTCAAAATAACTTGCCAACACTGTTTATAAAGAAGTGAATCATTCGCAGGATTTGTGGAGTGTTCTGATGGTGAGAGATAAGCAAACCACAGATCGTTCTATTGAGAGATATGGAGCCAGAGAGGCAGAGGAGAGGTTCTGTCTTGTGGGAGTATTTTTGGTTGATTTCGGTCAGTTTTGGTTGGGTTTGCCAGCTTTGTGTTCTTGTTGTTTGTTTTTTTGCATGTTTATTTTATCTAAAAACGTAAAAAACTTAAATTGTCAAAAATCTGCTTTTCATAATATAAGTATCATGAAATAACTCTAGAAAGACTTCCATTTGACTCTTTACATTTAATGTAATAAAAAATATATTTCATTAAAATGTGCAGCAATTTAATGTGTTTATTCTTTTTAGCTGATAGTCTGTGGAACCCAGGACGACCAGATACCTGCAATAGCTTTAGCCCACATAATCTCTCCATTCAACTATTTTAAATTTGTTTATGTCTTATGCTTTTATGATTGTGTAAACTCGTTGCTTTTATTTTGCTTTTTACTCTACTGTGTACAGTGACCTTGAGTGTTTTGAAAGGCGTTTTCAAATAAAATGTATTATTATTATTTTATTTTCTTTTTTTACCAGTTTCTGTGCACTCCAGCCTCTACTGAGAGGGTTTTTTTTTTTCTAAGGCAGGAGAAATTACTCCATGAAAACAAGCAGACTTGGCCATCACACAGTGGAACAAATTCTCTTAACTAAAAATGAAAAAGGGTTACCTTAAATGCATCGTGTTTTTAATTTGCAAGTTCATAAGCATTTTCCCTTTCCAGTTCACAATCAATTCTCCCCCCAGGTCAAAAATATGTATAAGAATATTGGCCAAATATAATATTATTAATAAACATACCTGTTCAGCTGTCCAGTGATTAATTGTATTAGTAGCAGAAGCATACTCCTTAACGTGTTGTACATTATAATGTGTATATTATATGTATTTTTCAGATATTACTATCTACCAACATCAAGAAGTCACAAACAAAGAGAGACCACACTGTAAAGCCATCGCTCTTTCCTCTCTTCCTCTCATTGCTTTTGCCACCTTTCCTTCATTTTGTGCCGTATTACACTCTTGATCTCTGTCCTACTAACAACAACAACAATAAACTTTATTTATATAGCACATTTAAAAACCAGTGGTATACTAAAGTGCTGAACATGTGAGAGGGTCAGATGTAAGTAAAAGAGATGAAGGCCATGGCAAAGTACCAAACATGCTAGCAGGTTAATGGCATTAAAAAACACAGAAATACATATAAAAGCATATTAGAACATTGTGTGTAAAATATAAAAGAGTCAAGAAAAATGTAAAATAATTAAAAGAGGTTAAGAATAGAATGAAGGTAGCAACAAGCACTAAACTAACTAACAAACAAGCATTAACTGGTAGAAAAGGTGAGGTTAAATAAGTAGGTTTTTAACCACGATTTGAAAGATTGAATGGAATCGGACTCAAAGGTGGCAATGGGGAGGTTATTCCACAGATCAGGTGCAGCCAAGGCAAACGTGCGGTCACCTCTAGTCTTCAGCCGGGACTCGGCTGTACCAAAAGTGACTGGGAAGATGATCTTAGTGCTCAACAGAGCTGTATAGTCTAGTTTTGCCCTCATAAGAAATGTTCTTAGCCCAAGCCGCTTTCGTAATTTTGTCTTTTATGTCATACCTCTGAACATTAACCTGAGTAGACTTTGCAATCACTGTGTCTTGCGGCTTTGGTCCCAGTGATCCGTGAGCACGCGGAATTTGCAAATCTTCATTTTCCAGAAGGGCAAGTTCTTTCTTTAAGCTGTACTGAATGCCATCATATCATTGCCCTCAGCACCTTCTTTAATTCCATATATACAGAGATTGTTGCGACGCAATCTTCCTCCCAGGTCTGTGACTTTGGTCTGCAGAGTGTTCTGCTGGTCCAGATACCGAATTAGCATATCTCTCAGGTCCACAGTTACTGTCTCAAGTTTGCTCACACGTTGTTCTACTTCAGTTAACCTAGTGCCATGATTAAGGATATCCACGATGACATCTCTTCAATTCAATTCAATTTTATTTATATAGCGCCAAATCACAACAGTCGGATTTGGGAGACAGACAGCCTCAGTAGATCCTATAATAATAGATACAGAGAAAAATCCAACAATTATATGACCCCCTATGAGCAAACACTTTGGCGACAGTTGGAAGGAAAAACTCCCTTTTAACAGGAAGAAACCTCTGGCAGAACCAGGCTCAGGGAGGGGAGGGGCCATCTGCTGCAACCGGTTGGGGTGAGAGAAGGAAAACAGGATAAAGACATGCTGTGGAAGAGAGACAGAGATTAATAACAGATATGATTCGATGCAGAGAGGTCTATTAACACATAGTGAGTGAGAAAGGTGACTGGAAAGGAAAAACTCAATGCATCATGGGAATCCCTTGGCTGAGGATTCAGGGCCACCTGATTCAACCCTAACTATATGCTTTACCAAAGAGAAAAGTTTTAAGCCTAATCTTGAAAGTAGAGATAGTGTCTGTCTCCCGAATCCAAACTGGAAGCTGGATCCACAGAAGAGGGGCCTGAAAACTGAAGGCTCTCCCTCCCATTCTACTTTTAAATACTCTAAGAACAACAAGTAGGCCTGCAGAGCGAGAGCGAAGTGCTCTAATAGGGTGATATGGTACTACAAGGTCATTAAGATACGATGGGGCCTTATTATTTAAGACCTTGTATGTGAGGAGCAGGATTTTGAATTCAATTCTGGATTTAACAGAAAGCCAATGAAGGGAAGCCAATACAGGATAAATATGCTCTCTCTTTCTAGTCCCTGTCAGTAGTCAAGTCTGGAAGTAATAAATGCATGAGCTAGTTTTTCAGCATTACTCTGAGACAGGATTTTTCTAATTTTAGAGATGTTGCGCAAATGGAAGAAAGAAGTCCTACATATTTGTTTAATATGTGATTGTCTTGGTCAAAAATGACTCCAAGGTTCCTCACAATGTTACTGGATGCTGAGGTAATGCCATCCAGAGTAAGAATCAGACAATATTTCAAGACTTTTTAGGTCCAAGTAAAATAACCTCAGTTTTATCTGAATTCAGAAGCAGAAAGTTAGTGGTCATCCAGGTCTTTATGTTTTTAAGACATTCCTGTAGTTTAACTAATTGGTGTCCGTTAACTGGCTTCATGGACAGATAGAGCTGCGTGTCATCCGCATAGCATAGAAAATGTATGCTATGTCTTCTAATGATACTGCCTAAGGGAAGCATGTATACTGTGAGCAGAATTGGTCCTAGCACTAAACCCTGTGGAACACCAGGATTGTGTGAAGAGGACTCTCCATTTACATGCACAAATTGGAGTCTATTAGATAGCTATGATTCAAACCACTGCAGCGCAGCACCTGTAATTTAAATTAATTTGTGGCCACATTCAAAAGAACTTCTCCCTGTGACTTTGTCTTTAATAGTGTTTAATGAGTGGTCTTCACAAAAACTGCTTCTTCACTTAGTAGTTGACAACAGACCTTAATCTAGAGGTTTAAGATTACCATTAAGATTACCATTTCGTAATCTTCAATTAGCCAGCTGCATAAATTTGGGCACCCCAACAGAAAATTTACATCAATATTTAGTAGATCCTCCTTTTGCAGAAATAACAGCCTCTAATTGCTTCCTATCGCTTCCAATGACAGTCTGGATTCTGGTTGAAGGTATTTTGGACCATCTCCACAACATCTCCAGTTTAGCCAGTTTTCGTGGTTTTTGAGCATGAGTCACTTTAAGTCACACCATAGAATTTCAATAATATTCAGGTCTGGGGACTGAGATGGCCATACCAGAACATTGTACTTGTTTCTCTGCATGAATGCCTTACTAGATTTTGAGCACTTTTTAGGATTGTTGTCTTGTTGAAATTTCAGCCCTGGCACAACTTCAACTTTGTCACTGATTCTTGAACATTGTTCTCAAGAATCTGCTGATACTGACTGGAATCATGTGATGTTTGTGTAACGTATGTATGGTTGGGAGGGTAAGATGGCGCTGGCAAGGTTGGCAGCCTTAACCCTCTCAAGGCAGGCGTTGCCGATTTGGAACACTTAAAAACTAACAACCTGATTACCCCACATATATATACACATATATATATATATTTTTTTACTCATTAGTATCACTGCAGGACTTGGTTGTGCATTAGCAACAAAAACTTAATTTGAGCCTGAGAGGGTTACCCAATTTCCCTTGGGATGAATAAAGTATTATCAATCAATCAATCAATCAATCAATCAATCAATCAACACCCGGTTACGCCAATCGGAGGTCACTAAAATCAATATTGAATCAGTGTGTAATTTTGCCAAAACAATGTCGGACTCCGTAGTTTTCTCTGGTCCCCTCCCCATTCAGACCTGGGGTCCGTTCTTTGTACCTCGCTTACTACATCCAAGATCAAATCATCGCGCCAACTTTGAGCTCGCTAATCCGGTTCTCCGAACACACCTGTTGTTGACGATTAGTATAGCTGGATGAAGTAATCTGAGATCACTGGGTGGCTTAAAAGGGGCTACGCATCGATAGTAGAAACATTGATTGGCAACCCTTTGATTGGTCGGCGAAAATGTCGAAGGAGCGCGCTCAGTATTTTTCGGCAGCAGAGCAAGAACTCTTGATTGAGGGATTTCAGGAGTTTCAGAGTATAATTAAAACACAAGGCAACAGTGCAAAGGCTGCAAAAGCAAGGAGAGAGGGCTGGCAGAAAGTTGCTGACAAATTAAACTCGTAAGTAATTTATTATATCATATTACATTATATCCTCTTAGAGCCACAACAGGACCCACTAGAACATGGGAACAAGTAAAAGTGAAATATAAGAATATTCTACAGAATGGTAATATTTATCACTTATATTGCTTTTAGTCTCTTGAAAAGAGACCCTGAAATTATCTGTTTGTTTGTTTATAACAGCAACCAAGAAAAGGGCAGAGCAAATAAAGACAGGTGGTGGTCCTGCACCCCCTCGTCACACCCCGGCTTTTTGTACTGTGACATTTATTGACATTGTGGGTTTTTTGTGTGTAGGTTTACATAACACTCCATCACTTTTACCTGTTCCCATGCAAGGGGTGACTGAAGCATGCACAGTAAGTTGGGAGATATATATATATATCTATATATCTATAGAGAGAGAGAGAAAGAAAGAAAGAAAATAATACCCTCACGGGAGAATCGATATCTCTCTATGAGCACACTGTCGCGCTGAGCTAAAGGATCCTGTCTATCCCGCAATATACGCTGAATTCTGAAAACCCTCCTTATCAATCTTGCACCTTCCGCAATGGGTTGCTCGCGTACAAACGGACAGGACATGGCTGCAACAGACTTCCCAAATCCAACTTCGCTTTTATAGCCGTGGTCTCTCATCTTGATTACACGAAGTAATTTACTATTACTACTCTAAAATATGAATTACATCTGAAATAATCAAATACATGAAATAGAATGATTAATAGTACATTTCCCTTGTTTTAGGAAATGACCTGTATGTATCTGTATGTAATCAATAAAAGAATCAAATACTGCATTATCTTTAGTTACATTGATAATATTTATTTATGGAAAAACAGTGGCGAAATATCGCTGTTGCTTTCGTATAAATGAAGCGTACATACCTGAGTGGCCGCGATCTAATCCTGTTTACATAAAGTAAGCCTGCTCCCGAGCAGGTTTACGCTTACGGATCTGTTGCTATGACAGCAAGTCCCGGATGAGCTTCGGAGAACCGAACGATCGTCAACCATCAAATCCAGCTAACTTACTTAGCGAGGTACGAAGAACGGACCGCAGGGCTGTATCCCAATTCAGGGTCTGCAACCTTAAAGTACGCAGCCTTAATGGTCCTCAAGGGCCGCCTACTCAAAGACCGCTAAGGCCGGAAGTGCGAGGCTTGTAGGCTTGTGAAATGGGATGTCTAGCCTGCCCAGGTTGCCTAGCAACCATGATACTAACATCTGGTTTCATACAGCTTTGTTTGACAGAAATGAAGGAGAACATATTTTGTTCATTTGTTTCTACATGAGCTCTGTGTGATTTAATAAGTATCTGAGGCTGAGACCACAGGACTGTAAAACATGATTTTTGAGCTTCATTTCTGTACTGAACAGTTTTAAGATTAGCTAGTAAATAACAATTAGCTAATGTTGTTCATGAGACTAAAGTCATCTCACTTTGGTAATGTAAATATAATATGGCCAATATTATAGTTATTATATTAATCATTATTAGTTATTACAGCATTGAGTTTGAACTCCGTGTCAAATACTGAGCTTCAGTAAAGATTCAAGTTGCAGTTATTTATATTTCCTATCACCTTAAATCTTCACTCAAAGACAAGTATCTTTGACAGTATATATAGATGTATTATATATAACAGACAAATATTGTTTTTACAGTATGTTGGCATTGCTAAATTTGGCTCAGTGGCAGTCACTATATGGTAACGTTTAAAAGAGACATAAATACTAATTGAACTTTCTGTGGGGATCATCCAGAAACTGTGGCACATCTTTTTTGGTACTGTTCCTCTACACAGAGATTCTGGAAGGAATTTAGCAGTTTTGTTATTGTCCATATTTTAAGGAGTTTTCTTTATGATGGAAAATGTTTTATTCTGTTTCTTTAAGTTCTCCAGGAAGAATGATGTTTTTATAATAATTTTTAAATAATTTTAGCTAACTTTTTATCCATAAGATAAGATAAGAACAACTTTATTTATCCCGAGGGAAATTCTTTTGTCATTTACATGCTCAAAGCAGCAGGAGAGACAGAGGAACAGATGAAATAGAAATAAGATATACAATATATACAATAAGAATAGTGTACAGTAATGTACAGTAGAATGTAAGTTTATTAATAAAACACCATATTTCTGCCTTTTTTTTTTATAAGGGTATGGAATTGTACATACAATCAATTTCAGACTCAGCCAACAAAATGCCTCTCAGAACAATATATATATGTTTATTTTTGCGCGTACTCATAAGATAATTTTTTTATCCCTGATTTTGTATGTTCATGTTCTGTTAAAACTTCATCTGTTTGTATGTTGTATACTCACTGTGTTTCAATAAAGTTAATTTTTTTAAAAAGTACGTTCTAATGAAGCTTCAGATGTCACTAATCACGTGACTCTGGCCAAACGAATCATGCCTCGACACAGTGCTTCTGAAGCAGCGTGTTGATCTTTTTGACACACGCACCGGAGCGTCAGCTTCAAGCGGACCATCACTACCTCTCACATCTAAAGGTAAGTGTCAAGGTAACTTTGAACTGAGTTCAGTCAATCTTGAGTTTTTCGAAGTTTTCTGAATGAAGTTTTCTGTTGCTCTCTGTGAGAGAAGACCGTTAAAGGCGAGGCTCTCCAGAGTGTAGCAAAACAGGAAACCACAGCTGTGTGTGTGTAAGTGTGCAAACGAATAGATTAGAAGTGCAAGTGAGCCACGAGTATAGAAAGGTCAAGTTTTGTGAGTTGTTTTTCTCACCACTGATCACGCGCTCCACACTCTACACATACTTACATCACGCGCGCGCTCTCAAGCATCAGTATTGTACAATTCTGGGCGTCACGTGAGTTGCAGGTGTTACCATCTAACGGAAATCTCCATTGTTCTGTAGCAGTGGTTCTCAAACGTTTCACAATGAGTTTCACTCTTACGAGCGACATAAAAGCGCAGTAGTATAGGCCTATTTAACACCACATACACATACTTGCAAACATTCAAAAGGGCTCTGTGTGTGTGTGTGTGTGTGTGTGTGAGAGAGAGAGAGAGAGAGAGAGAGAGAGAGAGAGTGTATATACATGTGGACTGGTGTTCCAGTTGGTTGAACAGATGTGCACCAAACACTAAATGTGTCATCTGTGACATTTGTGAGGTTACCTAAAACACACTCCATCAGTCTTGTTCCTCTTGAACAACAAAATGTTTAAAAATGTCGCGGGTTTACCTGGTGATATTCTCATGCCGATGCTGTTCACAGGACAGCAAGAGTAAACGATCGGGATCTAATAATCAACTCGCAAAATAAAACAAAATAAAAACAAAACAACAAACACAAAACACCAGATATTATGATACAGACTTATAATTTGCACCGATGTTTTTTCGAAATTCTTTAAGCAAAACGTAAGCGTGAGAGCCCTCGGTGCGCCTGCTCGCTGCTGAAGTCAAAGTAAACTTTATTGTCATCTCCGCTACATACAGTCCAGTATATAGAGAGACGAGACGACGAGGCTCCAGTTACAGCAGTGCAAGTAAACGAACAATACATATAAGAAGAGTAAGAAAATAAATATCCGAGGTTCGACTAACGGACGAACTCTCCTTTCCAGCACCCTGGCATAGACTTTCCCAGGGAGGCTGAGGAGTGTGATCCCCCTGTAGTTGGAACACACCCTCCGGTCTCCCTTCTTAAAGATGGGGACCACCACCCCGGTCTGCCAGTCCAGGGTACTGCCCTGATCTCCACGCAACATTGTAGAGGCGTGTCAACCAGGACAGCCCTACAACGTCCAGAGCCTTCAGGAACTCGGGCGGACCTCATCAACACCAGGGCTCTGCCACCGAGGAGTTGTTTAACTGCCTCAGTGACCTCGACCCCAGAAATTGGCGGGTCATTCCCTCATCCCCAGACTCTGCTTCCTCCTCGGAAGACGTGTCAGTGGGATTAAGGAGGTCCTCAGTATTCCTTCCACCGTCCTGACAATTTTCTCAGTCGACGCCAGCAGCGCACCGCCAGCACTATACACAGTGCAGGTAGAGCACCGCTTTCCCCTCCTGAGACGCCTGACGGTTTGCCAGAATCTCTTCGAGGCAGTCCGAAAGTCTTTTTCCATGGCCTCTCCGAACTCCTCCCACACCCGAGTTTTTGCTTCAGCCACTGCCTGAGCCGCATTCCGCATTCTGAACATGGTCCATTCGGACTCAATGTCCCCAGTCTCCCTCGGAATGTTGTTGAAGCTCTGCCGGAGGTGTGCGTTGAAGATCTCACGGACTGGGGCCTCTGCTAGACGCTCCCAGCACACCCTCACTACGCGCTTAGGTGCACCGGTCTGTCCAGCGTCCTCCCCGCCACCTGATCCAACTCACCACCAGGTGGTGATCAGTTGACAGCTCAGCCCCTCTCTTTACCCGAGTGTCCAGAACATATGGTCGCAGGTCTGGTGATACGATTACAAAATCGATCATCGACCTGCGGCCTAGAGCATCCTGGTGCCACGTGCACTTATGGACACTCTTATGTTCGAACAAGGTGTTCGTTATGGCCAAACTGTGATTTGCACAGAAGTCCAATAACAAAACACCACTGGGTTCAGATCAGGGAGGCCGTTCCTCCCAATCACGCCTCCAGGTCTCGCTGTCGTTACCCACGTGAGCATTGAAGTCTCCCAGTAGGACAACAGAGTCTCCAGGTGAGGCACCTTCCAGCACCCCCAGGGACTCTAAGAAGGCTGGGTACTCTGAACTGCCACTCGGCGCATAAGCGCAGATGACAGTCAGGACCCGCTCCCCGACCCTGAGGCGCAGGGAACAAACCCTCTCATCCACCGGAAAAAACCCCAGCGCATCGGGCAGCAAGCCGGGGAATATTAAAATACCCACCCCAGCCCGCCGCCTCTCACCAGGGCAACTCCAGACTGAGACAGAGTCCAGCCCCTCTCAGGAGACTAGTTCCAGAGCCCAAGCCATGCGTGAGGTGAGCCCGACTATATCTAGCCGGTACTTCTCAACCTCACGCACTAACTCAGGCTCCTTCCCCACCAGAGAGGTGACATTCCATGTCCCTATTGCCAGTCTTGGCAGCCGGGATCGGTCCGCCAGGGCCTCCGCTCCTGGCCGCCGCCCGACACACATTGCACCCGACCCCTATGGCGCCTCCTGCGGGTGGTGGTGGGCCTGCGGGAGGATGGGCCCATGTCTCCTCTTCGGGCTGTGCCCGGCCGGGCCCCATGGACTAAGGCCCGCCACCAGACGCCGCTGGGCACCCTCCCGGGCCTGGCTCCAGGGCGGGGCCCGCAACCCTATCCCGGCAGGGTAAACTGTTCCCTCGATGTTCTTTTCATACGGGTCTTCTGAATCGCTCTTTGTCTGGTCCCTCACCCAGGACCAATTTGCCATGGGAGACCCTACCAGGGGCAAAAGCCCCAGACAACATAGCCCCTGGGATCCCTGTGACACACAAACCCCTCCACCACGATAAGGTAGCGATTCACGGAGAGGGAATGAGGATCAGCACCTCCAAATCTGAGGCCATGGTTCTCAGCCGGAAAAGGGTGGAATGCCCACTCCGGGTCGGGGATGAGTTCCTGCCCCAAGTGGAGGAGTTTAAGTATCTCGGGGTCTTGTTCGCGAGTGATGGGAGAAGGGAGCCGGAGATCGACAGACGGATTGGTGCTGCGGCTGCAGTGATGCGGACGCTGCACCGGTCCGTCGTGGTGAAGAGGGAGCTGAGTGTAAAAGCGAAGCTCTCAATTTACCGGTCGATCTACGTCCCGACCCTCACCTATGGCCACGAGCTGTGGGTAGTGACCGAAAGAACGAGATCGCGGATACAAGCGGCAGAAATGAGCTTCCTCCGAAGGGTGGCTGGCCTCTCCCTTAGAGATAGGGTGAGAAGTTCGCCATCCGGGAGGGGCTCAGAGTAGAGCCGCTGCTCCTCCACATCGAAAGGAGCCAGTTGAGGTGGTTCGGCATCTGACAAGGATGCCCCTGGGCGCCTCCTGGGTGAGGTGTTCGGGCATGTCCCACCGGGAGGAGGCCCCGGGCAGACCCAGGACGCTGGAGAGATTATATCTCTCGGCTGGCCTGGGAACGCCTTGGTGTTCCCCGGATGAGCTGGAGGAGGTGGCTGGGGAGAGGGAGGTCTGGGCTTCTCTGCTTAGGCTGCTGCCCCCGCGACCCGACTTCGGATAAAGCGGATGAGGATGGATGGATGGATGGAAAATAAATATACACTTTAGGACTCGGGGTAAAGGGATCAATAACAATTAAAAATTAATAATTTACAGTTTGATGATTTAAAGTCTCACACACAACCCCTGGAAAGGGGAGGGGGACATGCTTCTTCCAAATAGAGCACATTTCATTCATAATGTTGTAAATCCAAGCCCATTATGTATTCACGATCTGAATACTGGGTTGTGTGAAGTCCCAGAAATAATCCTTAGACAAAGTGAATCTGTGAACTAAGCTGTAGGTCTATTAGGTTAATTGTGGTGATACTCGAGTTGGGGGATTTGTGTTCATACTGGAGTGCAAAATTAAAACCAATGGAAGGTGGACAAGAAATGTTCAAAGCCATCAGGTGCTCAGTTTAGAAAAAGAGAAAAGAAGAGGAGGAGAAACGAGCAAAAGATACAGGAAGCAGATGTGTCATTGGATAATGGCAGGTCATCCTGAAACAATCAGACTAAACTCCAAACAATAAATTATGTTACAGATTTTAATATTAATTAGTCATTGTTGATTTCTCCTGTTCTCATTGTATGACGAATTATGATGGCTGTTTGCCCTCTCTCTCTCTCTCTCTCTCTTAATGTGTGTGTTTCTCTGGTGAAACAACAGTTTTATGTTAATGTACAATCCTTAATATGTTGTGTGTGTGTGTGTGTGTACATGTGGAACTTTCTATTTTGTCTGTTTTTGTGTCTTGCAAATAAACCTTTAAAATAAATTAAATTTTATTATGTATTTATTTTTGGCCTACATCAGTAAGAAATGCCAAATTATATACACAAAGTTATAGAAATCACCACCCCCGTTATTCATGATGATTTCAATAACATCACATAATAACATGTAACATCACATCCTGTAAGCATAGTCTGCCTGTGTCTTTTCTCTGGAAATGAACATTTTCAGCCAATATAGGTAATAGATCAACATGGCTGCCATGGCTAAGTTAGGAATATTTATAATGTAATTTCCAAAACTTGCATATGATCTGCAATTTGTAGCAGATCTACTGACTGTCACAGAGCAGCTGGAGCAGTCTCAAATGGAGGTCAGTCCACTACTGCCACCTGTGGCCAAGTGCCATAGCCTACTACTAGATTAACTCGTGACACATCTGCACCTGTTTCTATGACCGCATTGAGTAGAGTCTGAGTGGCTGCACTTACACTGGTGCATTCAAATGTACCCACAAACATATTGAAAGATGCAATGTGGATTGTCAAGACTCAAACCAACCATTAAGCAAAGACAGCAGGGATCACTTGTTTCTGTTTATTATACAGCCAGATTTACTTGTGACACACATGTGCAGCTGGCTTTATCACCTATTTTGAATTTGTTTCAAGCACAATACATTTGTAACTTTCAGTGTTTTCAAGTCTTCCAAAAGAAGAAAAAAAGACTTCAACTACATGACATGCAATTGTGTATTTGTTTTCACCTTATCATACACTTGAAGTTTTACAAATCACCACTCCTTTTGTTAATATCATTTCAGTCTCAGACAATCTAGTTTTTCTTACAGAGATTGAATGCACCTTCTGCTGATGGCGGTACCACACAGTGTGCGTGGACTTCCCCTGTACAGAAGGCAACTACAAATGTTGTGAATGCTAAATAAACAGAAACAAATGATCTCTGTTGTCTTTGCTTAATGATTGGTTTTAGTCTTGACAATCCTCATTGCTGGCATTGCATCTTTCAATGCCAGCAATGCCAGGTATCAGTGCTCAAACCTTTTGTGTTTGTTTCCAATAAGTTGCCCACCTCGGGAAGCAAAAATGTGTTCTTTGTCTTGTGAGATGAACATATGAGACACTTTGACTCTTCAGTGCAGTGTGGAGCCTAACAAAGATCTGCTTTGTTTCCCAGCTGATCAGCAGGAGGAGAAGAGTCTGACGGAGCAGCAGAGGAACATTTTCAGCTACTTGGACTCAGCTCAGCCACTACAGAGAAAACAATGAGCTCAACACAGAAGGTGACAGACAGAGCAGGGCGATATGACCAGAAATATTTATCACGATATACATTTGAAAATTTGCGATAACAATATAACTGACGATATAATTGACACTAGACAAAGTACTTTACAACTCCACAACTTTATTAAAAAACCCATCAATGTATTTTCACTTAAACAAGCAGCTGTTTTTTATGTGCATTAAAGTTATATAAAAATTTAACAGTGCAAATGCAAATTCCTTGCTGACAGTTTAACCAAAAGGCATTTCCAATGGAAATTGGCCGACATATCCTGAGCATAACCATGTATAATATCCACAAACTTAAAAGAGGTTATACAGTCGTAGCCAAAAGTTTTAGAATTGCATAAATTTTGGAAACTGGAAAAGTTGCTGTTAAGTTTTATAATAGCATTTTGCATACACTCCAGAATGTTATGAAGAGTGATCAGATGAATTGCATCGTCCTTCTTTGCCATGAAAATGAACTTAATCCCCAAAAACCCTTACCACTGCATTTCATTGCTGTCATTAAAGGACCTGCTGAGACCATTTCAGTAATCGTCTTCTTAACTCAGGTGAGAATGTTGACGAGCACAAGGCTGGAGATCATCATGGCTGTATCCCAATTCAGGTTCTGCAGATTTAAAGTACGCAGCCTCAACGGTAGTGATGTGTCCTGTGTGTCGAAGCTTCGATACCTGTGTCGGGTAATCTCGGGGGAGTTTTTGTGAAGCGCGTATCGAGGCTTGCTTTGATTACGTATGCAGTGACGTTCGAGGCCTCGCGGGCAGTCCGTACCATGTGACTGATTCAGGAAGTGTCTCGCCGGTTCGGGCCAGATTCAAAATAAAAAGGGCAGCAAAACACAGCTGATTTCCCCATCACACTGTGTTCTGCAATTGAATTAAGCGAACAATTGATGAACATAATAGGTTATGGAGGCGTAGCAGGGAAAGGTGTTTTGTTGGTGTTTTACAGGCAATTCCAGAACCAGAGCAAAACCACGGAGGGGTTGGCGAGGAAGCAGGAAGCAACCAGAGAAAGAGAGACCGAAAAGAAGCACAGAGAACCTCAGTTCCAGAGAATGTGTGGTTTAGGAGACTAAAAGCTCATTAGACACAGGTTAAATGTGAGCATAAAAGTAATGAGAAGGACTTTAGTTATAGTTTGCAGGATTTCTATGTTATGTAAATTGCCCAAGAAGAGTGTTAAGGCCAGATATATGTTACCCGTAGAGGGGGCGAAAAACCAGGGTAAATTTTAACTCTATAGAGGCTGTTTCCAAAGAGTGATAAAAAGTAATGTCGGAACTGTTATTAGGAAAAGCTAATTATATCTGTTCGGATTTTACCGTTAGCAGTGAGGGAAGTCAGAAGTGGGTTTAAACTGGGATTCTACTTAAAAAGGGGGTAATAATTAAGGGAGGACAGTTCACAGCCCAGCGCAAACGTGAGGTGCTGTCTAAGAGCTAGATGTTTGTTATATTTTAGCTATTACTGTCACATGAAAGTAAAACTTAATGGGATAAATTAGGGTTTATGTCGTCTTTTAAAAAAGAGGAAAAGGGGGTCTGTTGGGATTTAAATATATATTCTTAGCACTTATTTGCTGATTATATTGTTTATGTATAAGAGAGGCCCAACTCTGAGTACAGTCTGCTCCAAAAAGTACTGACAGGAAACTACATGCTTTTGCAGAAAATAGGAGCTGCAGCCAGAAAGTGAAACTAAGCAGAGTATTTGATCGAAACTTGAAGTGTGTGTGACGTCTAGAGGAAGTATATAAATAACTAGGCTTCCTGTTTGTGCTTCAGACCTGGGGCCCGTTCTTCGTACCTTGCTTACTACATCCAAGATCAAATGACACATCCAAGATCAAATCATCGCGCTAACTTTGAGCTCGCTAATCCGGTTCTCCGAACACACCTGTTGTTGACGATTAGTATAGCTGATGAAGTAATCTGAGATCACTGGGTGGCTTAAAAGGGGCTACGCATCGATAGTAGAAACATTGATCGGCAACCCTGTGATTGGTCGGCGAAGATGTCGAAGGCGCGCCAGTATTTCCACGGCAGCAGACCAAGAACTCTTGATTGAGGATATCAGGAGTTTCAGAGTTTAAGTAAAACGCAGGGGAACACTGCAAAGGCTGCAAAAGCAGGAGAGGGGCTGGCAGAAAGTTGCTGACAAATTAAACTCGTAAGTGATCCATGATATTACACTATATCATGTGATATTATATTATACCACAGTATATTATATTACATCATATCCTCTTTCACATTAGAGCCACAACAGGACCCACTAGAACATGGGAAAAAGTAAAAGTGAAATATAAGAATATTCCACAGAATGGTAATATTTATCACTTATATTGCTTTTAGTCTATGACAAGAGACCCTGGAATAATCTGTTTGTTTGTTCATAACAGCAACCAAGAAAAGGGCAGAGCAAATAAAGACAGGTGGTGGTCCTGCACCCCCTCGTCACACCCCTTTTTGTACTGTGACATTTATTGACATTGTGGGTTTTTTGTGTATAGGTTTACATAACACTCCATCACTTTTACCTGTTCCCATGCAAGAGGTGACTGAAGCATGCACAGTAAGTTGGGAGATATATATATATCTATATATCTATAGAGAGAGAGAGAGAAAGAGAGAGAGAGAGAGAGAGGGGAAGAAAGTAAATAATACCCTCACGGGAGAATCGATATCTCTCTATGAGCACACCGTCGCGCTGAGCTAAAGGATCCCGTCTATCCCGCAATATACGCTAAATTCTGTAAACTCTCCTTATCAATCTTGCACCTTCCTTGCTCGCGTACAAACGGACAGGACATGGCTGCGACAGACTTCCCAAATCCACCTTCGCTTTTATAGCCGTGGTCTCTCATCTTGATTGCACGTAGTAATTTACTATTACTACTCTAAAATATGAATTACATCTGACATGATCTACTACATGTAATAGAATGATTAATAGTACATTTCCCTTTTTTTGGAAATGACCTGTATGTATCTGTATGAAATCAATAAAAGAATCAAATACTGCATTATCTTTAGTTACATTGATAATATTTATTTATGGTAAAACAGTGGCGAAATATCGCTCTTGCTTTCATATAACTGCAGCGGACATACCTGGTGGCCGCGATCTAATCCTGTTTACATAAAGTAAACCTGCTCCCGAGCAGGTTTACGCTTACGGATCTGTTATTATGACAGCAAGTCCCAGATGAGCTTCGGAGAACCGAACGATCCAAGATCACGCGAAATCGTCAACATTCAAATCCGGCTAACTTACTTAGCGAGGTACGAAGAACAGGCCCCGGAGCTTATGTGTTCATGTGTTCTGGGGCCTGTTCTTCGCACCTCGCCAAGTGTTAGCCGGATTTGAATGTTGACGATTTGGCGTGATCTTGGATCGTTCGGTTCTCCGAAGCTCATCTGGGACTTGCTGTCATAGCAACAGATCCGTAAGAGTAAGCCTGCTCGGGAGCAGGTTTACTTTATGTAAACAGGATTAGATCGCGGCCACTCAGGTATGTCCGCTGCAGTTATATGAAAGCAACAGCGATATTTCGCCACTGTTTTACCATAAATAAATATTATCAATGTAACTAAAGATAATGCAGTATTTGATGCTTTATTGCTTTCATACAGATACATACAGGTCATTTCAGAAAAAAGGGAAATGTAGTATTAATCATTCTATTACATGTATTTGATCATTCCAGATGTAATTCATATTTTAGAGTAGTAATAGTAAATTACTACGTGCAATCAAGATCAGAGACCACGCTACAAAAGCGAAGGTGGAGTTGGGAAGTCTGTTGCAGCCATGTCCTGTCCGTTTGTACGCGAGCAACCCATTGAGGAAGGTGCAAGATTGATAAGGAGAGTTTACAGAATTCAGCGTAGATTGCGGATAGACGGGATCCTTTAGCTCAGCGCGACAGTTTGCTCATAGAGATATTGATTCTCCGTGAGGGTATTATTTACTCTTCTGTCTCTCTATCGATATATATATATATATATATATATATATATATATATATATATATATATATATATATATATATATATATATATATATATATCCAACTTACTGTGCATGCTTCAGTCACCCCTTGCATGGGAACAGGTAAAAGTGATGGAGTGTTATGTCAAACTACACACAAAAACCCACAATGTCAATAAATGGCACAGTACGTAAAGGGTGTGACGAGGGGTGCAGGACCACCACCTGTCTTTATGTGCTCTGCCCTTTTCTGGGTTGCTGTTATGAACAAACAAACAGATTATTCCAGGGTCATAGACTAAAAAGCAATATAAGTGATAAATATTACCATACTGTAGAATATTCCTATATTTCACTTTTACTTGTTCCCATGTTCTAGTGGGTCCTGTTGTGGCTCTAATGTGGAAGAGGATATGGTGTAATATAATATAATGTGGTATAATATAATATCACATGATATAATGTAATATCATGGATCACTTACGAGTTTAATTTGTCAGCAACTTTCTGCCAGCCCTCTCTCCTTGCTTTTGCAGCCTTTGCAGTGTTCCCCTGCGTTTTAATTAAACTCTGAAACTTCTGATATCCCTCAATCAAGAGTTCTTGCTCTGCTGCCGTAATACACTGAGTGCGCTCCTTCCACATCTTCGCCGACCAATCACAGGGTTGCCGATCAATGTTTCTACTATCGATGCGTAGCCCCTTTTAAGTCAGACAGAGAGAGAAAACATACACCTGTGACGAGTGTGGGAAAGAGTTTACTGGGAAGGCTAATTTAAAACGTCATCAGGTCATCCACACTGGAGAGAGACCGTTCAACTGTGACTTGTGTGGAAAGACTTTTTCCAGGAAGGGTTACCTAAAACAACACCAACTCATCCACAGTGGAGTTAAAGCGTACAGCTGTGATCAGTGTGGCAGAGCTTTTAATCGCAGTAGCAGCTTACAGAGTCATCTAGTTACCCACTCTGGAATTAAGGCATACAGCTGTGATGAGTGTGGGAAGGAGTTTACTGGGAAGGCTGAACTAAAACGGCATCAGGTCATCCACACTGGAGAGAGACCGTTCAGCTGTGACTTGTGTGGAAAGTCTTTTTCCTGGAAGGGTTACCTAAAACAACACCAACTCATCCACAGTGGAGTTAAAGCGTACAGCTGTGACATTTGTGGAAAAACTTTCAGCCAGAGAGGAACCCGAAATACACACCTACGCATTCACACCAGACATGATGTGTACTGCTGTGAACAGTGTGACAAATACTTTGCTACAGACGCACAGTTACAACAACACATGTTTACCCACACTGAGGGACGACCTTATAAATGTGACCTGTGTGAGAAAACCTTTAAATCTCCACTTAACCTGAGACAACACCAACAGATTCACACCAGAAAGAGACTCTACAAGTGCAGTTACTGTGAGGTATGTATTTATATTGTTATCTTGTCATTTTAGCCTGACTGTTTGGAACAACTCTGCTCATTAAACTGTGTTAGCATGTTAGCAATTCTAGTGCATGGAAAAGCAGCTCTGAGTGATTATTCAGATTTTCATGTCAGTTATGATTTTAGTATTACTGCAGTATTATGGTGGTAGTATTGTAGTTATTGCAGCCCGGTAAACTGAGTGTGTTAACTGAAACAGTGAAATGTAATTGGACGTCTGCAGAGATGCTCTTTATTTCAGGCGACGTTCAGGATAAAATGTTGAAGGACTGACTTACACTGTCTTTGTGTCTTTGTTTAGAAGCAGAGCGACACAGATGGATCCAGTTCTCAACCCTGTCATCACTGTGGTGGTGGGAAAGACTTTCGTTGTGACCTCTGTGGAAAAACTTTCAGTTGGCAAATTACCCTAAAAACACATCAACGTAGACACACTGGAGACAAACTGAAATACTGCAAAGAATGTGGGAGAAGCTTCACCAGATCATGTGAATTAAAACAACATGAACTGATTCACAGTGGGGTTAAAAAGCACGTTTGTGATCAGTGTGGGTCATCCTTCAACTCTGCATGGGGGCTTAAAACACACAAACGAGTCCACACAGGAGAGAAACCATACAAGTGCAGACACTGTGACAAAAGCTTCTCATGTTCAAGTAGTCAAAACAAGCATGAACGTGCACACATGGAAGGAAACTACAGCTGTGACCAATGTGACAAGAGCTTCAGGAATCTCAGTTCACACTCCACACACAAACGATCCCACGTTACTAATAAACTGTTTCACTGTTACCAATGTGCCCAAACATTCACCTCATTGTCTGCTCTGTTCAAACATCAGCGTGATCACTCAGGGCTGAAATCACTCCCATCACAGTGAATCTGAAGAGACAGAAAGATCCTCTGGTTTCAGTGTCAGACTCACAAAGCTTGAGATCAGGCTCCACAGAGTTCAGATAGAATCATTTAAACTTGTGTTGAACTGAACTGGTTGCTGGGCTGAACTTCTACATAATACAGATTTACATGGGATCTTATTTTCTGTCGTTTTACTGAGTCAGTTTTGTCCTTTTTTCTCTGTCCTGGTTTTGCTCGTCTGTAAATAATTGAAACTCAGTCAAATACAGTGGCTTGCAAAAGTCAACTTTTGAACTTTTCCACATTTTGTCACAATTACAGCTGCCAGTCTTTTAGGGTATGTCTCTACCAGCTTTACACATCTACAGACTGAAATCCTTGCACATTCTTCTTTGCAAAACAGCTCCAGCTCAGTCAGATTAGATGGACAGCGTTTGTGAACAGCAGTTTTCAGATCTTGCCACAGATTCTCGATTGGATTTAGATCTGGACTTTGACCGGGCCATTCTAACACATGGATATGTTTTGTTTTAAACCATTCCATTGTTGCCCTGGCTTTATGTTTAGGGTCGTTGTCCTGCTGGAAGGTGAACCTCCGCCCCAGTCTCAAGTCTTTTGCAGACTCCAAGAGGTTTTCTTCCAAGTTTGCCCTGTATTTGGCTCCATCCATCTTCCCATCAACTCTGACCAGCTTCCCTGTCCCTGCTGAAGAGAAGCACCCCCAGAGCATGATGCTGCCACCACCATATTTGACAGTGGGGATGGTGTGTTCAGAGTGATGTGCAGTGTTAGTTTTCCGCCACACATAGCGTTTTGCATTTTGGCCAAAAAGTTCCATTTTGGTCTCATCTGACCAGAGCACCTTCTTCCACATGTTTGCTGTGTCCCCTGTAAGGAAGGAAGTATTATTTTTCTGTTATTTTTATTATTTCCATTTATTATTTCATTTTTATGTATTCTATTTTTATTATTTTGTTATTACTGTTGCATCATAATCATATAACAAGCATTTGCATTGACGCATTCATTGAAGTATTGATATTGTATTCATAGGTTTAAACATATTGGCACCCAATTAATTAGTCTTTAGTACAGGTCCAGTAAGAACCACTTTAAACTGTGGAGCTGAATCTATAACCCAAAATGCTTTTGAATGCTTTTATAATCTTAAATGTTTATATGCAGACTGCATGGTGACAGGAAGTATACTCTGTGCCAAAGTGAGACAGGAAACTGCATGTTTGCAGGGCATGCTTTTGCAGAAGTGAAACCGAAAGCAGAGTCTGAGTATAAGTTATTTTGAGCAGGTTATTTTGTATTATCTTTTATGCATTTATATCTTTGATTAAGCTTTTAGTAGAGGTTCTTGATTGAAACAGTTGTTTAATACATTTTACATATAAGTCAAGATTATTACACACTGGTTGCATAAGCAAAGAGGTTAAAATAGGGTTAGCACATACACACACATACAGTTAGAGAGGTTCATTTGCTTCCTGTGACTGTGTTTCTGTGTGTACGTGACTGTTTGATGAAGAAGCAGGTGCAGGATGTGAGAGCTGAGGTGGCTTGCGGGAAACGGAGAAGATGGAAGCCAGTGTCCTTTAATTGTGTCACAAGTTGTCAAATAGAACATTTGTGGTTTTGAGTTGACGTATCCATGTATTGTATTTGTGAACGCAAGAGGGGGCGTTAAACCCCGATGCTATAAGACGATTGTCTTGTGTATTTTTGAGCGGAGATCTACAGCTGATGTTGCTGTGTACATCTTCCCACGCTGCGTGTTTCATTAAAATTTTCGTTTGACTCCACTTGACAGGGTCAGTGTGTTATTCCGATCTCCTCCATCTCTCTCTCCTTAAAATGAACCTTAACACCCCCACATGGCTTGTGGCAAACTGCAAACGGGACTTCTTATGGTTTTCTGTTAACAATGGCTTTCTTCTTGCCACTCTTCCATAAAGGCCAACTTTGTGCAGTGCACGACTAATAGTTGTCCTATGGACAGATTCCCCCACCTGAGCTGTAGATCTCTGCAGCTTGTCCACAGTCACCATGGGCCTCTTGGCTGCATTTCTGATCAGCGCTCTCCTTGTTCGGCCTGTGAGTTTAGGTGGACAGCCTTGTCTTGGTAGGTTTACAGTTGTGCCATACTCCTTCCATTTCTGAATGATCGCTTGAACAGTGCTCCGTGGGATGTTCAAGGCTTGGGAAATCTTTTTGTAGCCTAAGCCTGCTTTAAATTTCTCAATAACTTTATCCCTGACCTGTCTGGTGTCTAAATCCAATTGAGAATCTGTGGCAATATCTGACAACTGCTGTTCACAAACGCTGTCCATCTAATCTGACTGAGCTGGAGCTGTTTTGCAAAGAAGAATGGGCAAGAATTTCAGTCTGTAGATGTGCAACGCTGGTAGAGACATACCCTAAAAGACTGGCAGCTGTAATTGCAGCAAAAGGTGGTTCTACAAAGTATTGACTCAGGGGGCTGAATAATTACGCACACCCCACTTTGCAGTTATTTATTTGTAAAAAACGTTTGGAATCATGTAGGCCTGAGCGATATGGCCTAAAATCCATATCACGATATAATTTGAAGCACGTGCAGTAACGATATATATCACGATATATTCTTTTCTTATGTATAATGTATTTTCCACACTATAAGGCACACTTAAAATCCTTTAATTTTCTCAAAAATCGAGAGTGTGCCTTATGTATGAATTGACCCTGTGCATGAGAAAATGCTAACTTCCTGGTTTGAGGCCGGATGTGGGGTTGTACATTTCCGGTAGCTTTACTTTGCGGTCAATCGCTACTGCGAAGATATACTCCAAAATCATGTCCAAAACTCGAAAACGGAAAGAGGAGAAGGTGGGAACACTCACCACTGTTGTGTCATAAAAAATCTAATGATCAATTTTGACGTTTAAAGAGTTTAGATCGATCAGTTGTTTACATCACTCAACACAAGCAGAACTGCATTACAGAATCAGAAGGCACATCGTCCACATTCAGAAGCAGATCTCTGTATAGTGACTGGTCTTATGATTTAAACAGGCAAATGTTCAGCATTCAAACTACAGGTGAACAATAGTCAAACCAGATGTTTACCCATTATGTCGATATCAGCTAGTCAAGTACACACCTACACAGCATGTTAACAAACTACGAAAAAAAGGCACACAAAAAAATGAACGATTGCTAGAAAGGGTTTCTATACATTAGTATTTACAAAGGGTATGTTGTGTGTACAAAAGGCCCCGTAGTTATGGTTTTATTCTGTTCAGTTGTTAGTTCACCTGTAGTTTTTAGAGTGGCCAGTAGAGGTCACCCCACCGCTTTGTATGAGAGACTATGAGCAGGGAGAAATGTGGGCAAGGCACCTGTGCTTTTCTACTCCAGATTACCAGCTGAGAATTGGTCATTCCGTGAGAAGTGTGCGTTAATGAGCAACAGACCACACACACACACACACACACACACACACACACACACATACGCATACACATGCCCACGCATCTAAACCTGTATGCAATACCTGCTCCTCTGTTACCTTCAACTGTGTGAAGTCAATACAAGAGTCTGCACTATCCTTGGTGTCTTCATTGTCTCCCTTCTGAACATTCATCCTGGCCTTGAGCAGTGTTCTGGCCGACACTCCGTGGAGTGGTAGCTGCAAACTTGAACTAGCACCTTACAGTCCTCCCAGTCCAAGCTATCTACCCAACATTGTGACTTACCTTCAAAATTACAGTGGTCCCTCGCTATAACGCAGTTCACCTTTCACCTCGCTGTTTCGCAGATTTTTTAGTGCAAGTTTGCATGCTTTTTTTTTTTTTTACATCACATTGTGTCCTGCGTCCTGATCGCTGCAGACGATCTCCTCCGTGACGTCTCTCCTGTACAGTACAGAATCGCTGCATCGATCGCTAGCAGTGTGACTCTGAAGTGCAGTACTGTATGTCCACGATATCCACGTGTCAAAAAATAAAATTGGCTACTTGATTTCACCTGTCGCTGGTTATTTTTAGAACATAACACCCGCGATAAACGAGGGACAGCTGAGAAATATAACATTTGAATCCCTTTCTCTTTTGCTCTGAGGCGCGGGGGAAAAATATCGACAAGTCGATGAACATCATTTACAGATATATTGGGTAAATGCCCAAGACATCTATAGAAATGTAAATCGCCGCTTGATTCATTCATTTGCTTAACTTGTTTTGGACCGTAAACAAGGCGCGAATAGGACACCGGAAACAAAGCTCCACACAGGAGTTTCCGCACCGGAAGTAGCATATGCTAACGTGCACATAGTCAATTCTGGTTGTGCTTACTGACCTCGAACCGATTTTGGCGTGCAGAAATCTGTTAAAAAAATGTTTTGATGGATTGTCACAGCATTACGGCTGCCGTAGTGAGGAGCTTCGCGGAGTAATCTGGGTCCAAAACTCCGTCCGCCTCAGGTCCCAAATCAAACGAACACGGAGAGTTAAAAATGGCCTAAATTCTTTAATCTTTAATAAAATGATCAGTGTTGCTGCTTTACCAGGTGTAACAATTAAGTTTAACATCCAGGCATCCATGAAAACAGAAGTTATTAAATTTAATGGAGTTACAAGTTAACAGGAAGTTAGCTCGCTAGTTTCCACCTAAACATGACATACCATGTTCTGACTGAGAGATTTTTGAAACGAATTCAAATGTACAGCTCTGCTATCACTTCCAACATAAATGAAGACAGAAAACTAAACACCAGTGATGTTTGCAGGGTGACTGAAGTTGGACTACCTGGTATATAATGTTGTGCTGTTGTGCTGTTGTGAGGAAGCGCAGTTTTTGGCTTTCCCCATATTTCAAAAGTGCTTCATCTCTTTGCTATGACTGTCGGCATAATTTGCAGATGATAATGGTTGTAGCCGCTGCGATGCTTTTGACCAAAACAGGCGTGGCTTGATGATATCATCAACATACGCTATCGCGAAAGAGCGGTATAGTCAAAATCCCTATCGTTGGCCAAATTTATATCGTTTCTTTTTCTTTTTCTTTTTTTTCCCCTGTCCCGTTTGGATCTTTAGCCATCAGAATTGTTGTCTTAAGGCCAAGAGAGTGCCAAGCGGATTTACTTTACCAAGTGGATCATCATGGCCTTGCCATATTGGTCCATTTGATTGACCTTTATTATAATTATGTATTTATTTTATTTTCGGTTGTTACAGTCAGGACAGACATGACTGGGGGATAGGACTGGGAGAAAGAATGAAAGAAAGAGAGGGAGAGAAAGAAAAATAGAGGGGAGAAGAGATGGTGAGAAAGGGGAGAAGAAAGAAAAAGAAAACAAACAAAACACCTGGATCACCTGTATGGAGAGAAAAAACAGAGACAACAAACAAAAAACAAACACAAAAAAAAAACCCAGCTACATAATAAATACAGCACCATCACAATAAACTAGCTAGCAGTAGATAACAGTAGATACTAATTATTAAATGTTATTGTGCAGCACACAAGATAGATAGCACACAATGTGCTTTGAGGTAGCAGCCAAGAAAGGTGTAGTTTGTGTCTGTGAACACCCGTGTGTACACCTGTGTGGATAAGCATGCTTGTATTCCAAAGGTTTCTCCATGTAACGATCTGCTAGGGGTGTGGGGGAGCCATAGCCCGTCCCCCAGGGCATGAAGCAGGTATGGAGGAGATCCAGGCCCCAGACATCCAGAGGCCCCAGAGTACGAGGACCCAAGGAGGACCACCAAAGGGGGGGAACCGCACCACCCTCCTGGGAAGAGCTGAGTAGAGCCCCAAACAAGAGGTCACCCAGAAGCCACAGAGCAGAGGCCAGAAGGGGTTGCAGTGGCGTGCCCGCGGGCTTTGCCGGCAGCCAGCTGCGCCAGAGAGGACTGAGCTTCAGGCCCAGAGGCCAGAGGCCTGAGGGCACCCCACCCCAAGGAAGCGGCCCAGGAGTGAGCCGGTACATACATGAGCGCCCAGCCCCAGTCGACAAGAACCACCAGCACACCAACGTCTGAGGGCATCAGCCACCAGCAGGGAGTGTGGTGAGGGGAGATAGGCCTCCGTACTTTGGAGGGCCTGAGATGTTCCCAGAGAGGTCGAGTCTAAGACCCAACCTGACATATAGACACAGACGAACAGGCGCATGCAGACTCAAACGTGCATTTCCACCCCCATATACACAACCAAATACTCGGCACTTACCCAACGTGTAGACAGACACAAATAGACACTGCACAGACAATCACACTCCCAAACATACTCTATATCCCAGGTCCAGGTACCTCCGCCCCCAGAGGGCAAGCCGCACCTAGACCCAGGAGGTGTAACCCTTCTCTGGGATGGAGGCAAGCAGACCGCTTCCTTATCTGCAGTAGCAGGGAGGCCCCGCATCCCAGACCCCAATCTGACGGCCAGCACCTCCTCCCAGCCCCCCAGCCCTGACGGCTAACAGAACCGGGGTGAGTGAAGACCCCAAACCTCCCTCTGCCCGCTCATATGTAGTGTTGCTGTGTGCTGTTCTAAAGTGCATTTAAAACACAGGAGGGCATGGTGCTTCCTGCCAGAGAGCAGCACGGCTCCTCCCGAAAACCCTCAGTGTCTATATTTATATTGTTTCTATCGTATATCGTTTATATCGCCCACCCCTAGAATCATGTATGATTTTTGTTCCACTTCTCACGTGTACACCACTTTGTATCGGTCTTTCACGTGGAATTCCAATAAAATTGATTCATGTTTGTGGCTGTAATGTGACAAAATGTGGAAAAGTTCAAGGGGGCCGAATACTTTTGCAGCCACTGTAGTTCATTGTTCTCCAGCAAAACGTTTTGGAAACTCATGTTTAACCTTTAAAACTCTGACATGTTTTAGCACACAAGGCTTCATCGGGGAGTTCACTCATGATTGGACCATGAGAATAAAGGTTTTTAGTTCTTTCAAAGAGAGTCTTGGAGATGTTTGATGTTTTTGTTTTTTCTGAAACCACCTGAAGGAAAAACTATTTTTCTTGCTTTATGTAGTGTGGAAGTTTTTAATGTTTCTTTCATCTGTGATGTTCTTGAATGTGTTGACATGAAGATGGTACAAATAAACTGTCCTTTTAGCTTTAGCTCCTAATTTATTCATTATTTATGGATGTAGCACAGCAGCAGTTTCTTGATTAACACGTGGAGGGCTCGGGATCTGATGGTAAATAATGTTTTGTGTCCTTGTACACATCATACAGCTCAGCTGTTCCACAGATGTCAGGTTTACACAGTGGGATGGTTTGTAAGAACGCAGCTCTCCTGTGGATAAATCCTTACTCTTAGCCTCAGGACCTCACACAGTCCCAGCAGGTTTGGTCAGAAGATTTATCCCTTATACCAAAACTTCACAGAGTCTCCTGGCTGAACTGGCTGCATGCATCTCTGAATGTAAATTGGTGCACTATTAATAGATCACTCTGGAACTGTATCGTCACCCTAATTTGCCCACTTAGTAAATCTCACTCATGGCCAAGAAATTGAAATAAACCTTGTTTCCCTGCTGGATACTGATCCATTGTCACGGTTTGCCGGTGCAAGCCGTGTGGGAATTATTTAGGACCAGAAGCAGCAGCTCAGGTGCAGGTGAGTATTTATTGACAGGAATACAAATAAACAGAAATGGCGGGTGACATGAACAGGAATACCTAAACTGGGTAAAACTAACAAAACAAACCAGAAACGAAGATGCAGGGAGGTCCGGGGAAATACACATGGAGAGACGCAGGGAGACCGAGGGGAAACAACACAGACGAACCAGCAACTACTAAGACAAAAGACACGACTAAAATACACTCAGAGAACACAGGGAGATTACACACAAGTGGGGGACACAGCTGGGAGAGATTAACCTGACGAGACAAGGGAGGCAAACTGAAAACACTCACATCAGACGCAGACCTTCACAATAAAACAGGAAACACATACACGCAATGACACAACACACAGACTGGGGAACACAGAACATAGGAACATGAAACGTGAACAGGGAATGTACAAGAACCCCAAAATAACCAAAACCACAGAATAATAACATAAACACGGAGTCGCGGACTCCAGATCATGACATCCGCTGTAACTCTGCTCCTCCTTCCTGTTTAGGATTTCTGTGACTGAAGTAAAATTCCCTCCATCCATCACTTATCCCAGCTAACCCAAAGTAAAATAAAGTTTTGCTCATCTTAAAAAAGCATTACAATAATGGGCATTACCAATGCAAACTGAATAATACAGAAGATTAAAGAATAGACTTTGATCAGTTAATAAAGCTCATGATTTTGATTCATTGTGGCTGCTACACAGATACTTCTGGGTCACTTCTCTGAGTTAGGAACCTTCCTACTACCATTCACACCCATGGTCAATTTCAAATCATCAGTTAACCTAACTCTATGCATGTTTCTGGACCGTGAGAAGCCACCAGAGTACCAGAGAGAACATAAGCAGACATGGGAAGACTCCAGACAGAAAGGCCCTAGACTGGAATCAAACCCTGGATCTTCTATGATGAGAATTTCCTGTTCTTCCACATCTCAAAGGTTCGTGTTGTGCAGCCTCAGCAGAAGAAGAAGGGTGAGATTAGAGCAGTGAGTAAATGCAGCGGTTACATTAATAAGAAAGATCAATCGGTCTTTCTGACTTCTCTAATTGTATTATCTCAATTTCATCAACTGCAATGCCTGAAACATGTTTTTGAATAATATCCTTTGTAGCATGAGTTGTACAGCCATAATTTATGGCTCCATGTGGAGAGCACGTTTGCAGTCTGCTGGCAAAGACTGCCCAAAGCTCTGGTGTTGATGAAGGCAGCGTACAGCGTATGTGGTCCAGCTGGTCTGTGGGCCTCTCTTGCATGTGCTCTTGTTAGTCTGTCAGCTGCACAGAAGAGTAAAGTTATAACAAACACAGAGCTGAAGTGAAACCAAGTGTTAAAAACAATGAATCGTGTCCTCTGCAGCCACTGTTTGTGCTTTTCATGCTGTGTTTCTGGTCTCTGGAGTTTTTTCACAGTTCTCCTGCTCCCGGTGAATTCGGCTGTCACCTTCCCTGCTCATTTCCACTTCTCAAATATATAATAACACAGAAAAGTATAGTACTGGTCAACATTTATTACTAATCTTGTGTTGTTGTAATGTTTTTACAACTACTCCCGGTTGGATGTCAAGCGCTATGCTTGACATCCAACCGGGAGTAGTTGTAAAAACATTACAACAACAATCTCCAATGGATGGTAGAGATAGACTCAGTACAATAACAGAAGATATTATGTAAATCTTTATTATTATGTTTGTTATTATTGGAATGATTAAAAACTAGCTGAGGGTGGATCTGGACTCTGCTGCTGTCTGGGTGACTGATCTCACAGCTCCATCACTAAACTGTGTCTGATCTGTTTCTTCATATTTGATCTCAGTTATAATAATTAATCACATCAGTTGTGCTGCTGTTTTCTCTGTGTGTTGAAATTCCAACCAGGAAGCGTTGTTATGAGTTTTCTGTCTTTGGGGATGTTTAGTAGCCTGCAGACCAGGACTACCCGACATAGGAACAGTTTCTTTCCCCTCGCCATCTCCCTTCTAAACAGTTGACCTGTCACACTGCTTCCACTGCCAGACTGCAACTGCACTTTATGTGCATTCTGTAGTATTCATTCCATCTCATTTCATTTCTGTATTTTATGTATATAAGTTTAGATTGGCTATTTATAGTTGGTTTACACAGCTTTGTGTATGTATGTGTATGCATGTGTAATGTATATATAGACATGTGTGTGTGTGTGTGTGTGTGTGTGTGTGTGTGTGTGTGTGTGTGTGTGTGTGTGTGTGTGTTTTACATTGCTGTGCTTGAGAGCCACCATCTACCGGAACCAAATTCCTTGTATGTGTCTGCACATATACTTGGCCAATAAACACGATTCTGTTTCACGTATTATAGACCAACAAGTTATTCATAGCAGTTTAAATACGAGCAATCGGTTTTTGGCGGATGATCATTTATTGGCACAACACCAGTCACTCATACACATGTACTGTATCATATAAAATATATAAACCAAAGGTCTGAAACTTATAGAATCTAATCTTTGGTTTCTTTTACATAACACTTTATCAAACTGTTGTCTGCTCCAGAGTTACAAGTCTTATACTAATAATATAGCATCCACTTGCTTGCATATTTCTGAAAACATCTTAGTGGTGTGGCAGCCACGATTGAGCCAGCCCTGCAAACCCTGTGGATGGACGATGCAGTGGACAGTGGGAGGAAGCATCCTAAAGCTCTCTTTGCAGACCACCCTGTGTGATTCTCCACTTGCAGACCAGAAAAGACAAACCGCAGATCTCAGTTGCAGCACCCCATCCATGTCTGATCTTGCTCGGGCAGATTCAGCAACACTGCCAGAGACTTCCTGTAATCTATTACAGTTGTTCAACTCAGGTTGATCCTGTGTGAACAACTGTAAATATTGTTTTTTCATCTTTACATACTGTGTATTTGAAATATTCTTGTTTAAAGGTTTTTGTTATTTACTTTATTGCTATCAAATAAATATCCATGTAATATTGTTCAATGTTAGCGTTATGTTCATACATGTTACAAATACCTGTAAATTAAATTGAGTTCACTGACAATTACTGTTTGTTTTAATTAATTTATTAATAACATAAACCTTTACACTAATGCAACACATATAACAACGTAACAAATATATCCAAATAAATAAATTTCTCAATGCATAACTTATTTAGGAACTAATATTTCTAGTTCCTCTCCCTGCTCTCTCCTCAGTCTCCCTGTGCTGCCGCATGTCCTCTCTGCGGTCTAGCAGCTTATCATCTCTATCCCTTTGCCTCTTTCTCCCTGTTGTGGGTGGCTCACTTTTCTTCCTCATTGCTGTCGTTTTGGTCACCCACTGCTGCACTTGGCCCTGGAGTGTCCTCAGGGAGAGAGGAAATTAGGACAGGAGGCCTAATGGTATCACCTCATCCATGAGGGCAAACCAGGGCCAAGTAGCAGCCGTGGGCTTCCCGCTGACTCCCTCTCACTGACTCCATCTTCTCCAGAATTGTCCTGATCACTAGTGATGTGCGATACCACTGATTTCCTTTCCGATCAGATACCAAGTAATGTTCAGGGTGGTATCGACGATACTGATCCGACGCTGATACTTTGTACAAAAACTTATTTTATTTTATTGTATCTCAAATTATAGCATCAAAATGATTACAGGACATCTGTTAAGAGAATATTGTATGTTTTGATCAGTTACATGAAATGTATTCTTTTTATAATTAAGCACATGTCTATGTGACTTTTCACCTAGTAACTTGTGTGATGAACTTATGCAGCTACTAACCGCTTCTTGTCTTCAGAGAACAGAGAAGTGAAACCTCAGCTCTTTTACAAGAACATGCAAATGTAGAGAAGGGGAAAAACCCGCTGCTCTGAATGACGTTGTTACCTTTGTACACACACACACACACACACACACACACAGGAACATCTTGTATAAATAAAGGACGCGGACAGTCAATAGGCGCAGATCCTGCGTTAATGGCTGCCCACGCGAGTAAAGGAAGAACTGCAGTGTTGTGTTTTCTAACTCAGACGTCTCAGCTGAAGAACGGCAGGGTGATTTAAAGAAATCCTCTGTCATTTAAATTGGTCCTTCGAGCCTAGAGATGGAAAAAGCAGACACGTTTCTGTGACTCCAATAAGGTCTGACTTCTGCATCCTGACGCCGTGGGTAAACCAGCACCGAAGTCTGTCGACAGCCTTCTCCAGGTAGAGGTGAGAGTCCTGGGCGTAAATTCGCATCCAGGCCGGTCCTGGTCCACGACGCTGGGATCCAGATGACCTGAACAACCAGCAAAAGACGACTGAGGGTGAGAAAACACTTTTTGGTTTTAAACCGCCGGAAGGGTTTAAAAGAGAAGCGCATAGGTCTTATCCGCCGCAAGGATTAATAGCGCATTAGGCTGACCCACTACACGGGTGCACAAAAGAGAAGCGCATAGGTCTAACCCGCCGCAAGGGTCTAAATAGGTCTTACCCGCCGCAAGGGTTTGAAGAAAGAAGCACGTGAAATAGGTTGAGTTCGCTGGAAGGAACTAAGTTTAGATTGGTTTTAGAAGTGGCCGTGAAATACTTCGTGACAAATTAGCGCGCAAATGTCTATCTGTGTGTATGTATATGTGTTTTGTGTATGTGTTTTGAAAGTAAGTTGATTTTACAGCACAATACGCTGCTGAACTACTTCCATTGTTTGTTTGTTTTTTATTGTTTTCTTTGTGTATCCTGCAAAAGCTCAAGTACTGGTGATAAAGGGGAAAGGTAGAAGGGCGTGTCAGCAACCACCCCCGAGTTTAGTACCAGAGAAAGCTTTGCAGTTCTGTAATAATGGGGAATCAGCCCACCAAAACTCACTGCTGACGAGCAGTGGTTAGAAAAGAAATGTCCAGGCGCCGGACAAATCAGTGGTTGTAGATGGAGAAATCCTAAGAAAACAAAATGTCCCACTATTACATTCACCCATATCAGAAAGAACATAATAATCCCTCATCAAGTAAAAGATTAGAGATCAAAGTTTAAAAAAGGCTGGATACAAACCCAACTGAATACACATAAATACAAGAGAAATAAAGTGGAATAAACAAAAGGTTAAATTAAATTAGAGCTTATCTTTAGGGTATTCAAACTGATAATAGGGAGGATAACAACCTGTAAATTGGTATTAACAATAAAACAAAATTGGGAAGACAACCAAGCTGAACGAATAGAATAAATGAAAGCAGGTAATTCACACAAAACATATTAAATAAAATAGAGAAATGCATAAGGTATATTAAGGCTGTGTCATTGTTCAGCCAAAGAAAGAGTGTGAAAAAGCAAATGTCTCCAGCTTGGGAAGGTGTGAAGCTGCAGATTCGCACAGGCCCACGATGGATACATAATAAAATATACTATTGCTGTTATAAAAAAAGGAAAAACAAAACAATAATAATATTAATAATGACATACTATTAATAAGAAGAGGCACTTCAGTCAGTTATGATGTGAGGTGGATAATTGTTAAAAGTAGTCTGATTCAAACTTAAGGTTTGCTCAAACTCAGTACAATGATATATGAGATGAAGAAAATAAGGAAAATACCTAATCTAATCAGGTGCATAGAGACATGATTGAAAACCTGTCATCCTAGATGAGACATTGTTGAGATGAAGAGCAAACCTATACTAACAACTAATAAGCTAAACCCTGTATACAACAGCTAAAGCTACAGGTTTGAGAAGCAGAATTAAATATGTGAACACTACCAAGCTGATGAGCAAGTTACACACTTTTTATTTTCTATTTTATTTGTCTTTTAGAGCAGAAGTTGCATATTAAAAGCTCACACATGCAGCTGTGAGCTCAGTTTTTTTCCTCACATTTCTGCTTTGTTCCTGGCAGCAACCCTTTTTTTTCTTTTTGTGTCCTGACTCATGTGTGTAAAGCGTTCATGCCATCGGCGATTTGTTTTTGTTTGTTTGTTTGTTTTGTTGGTTTGGAAAACAAACTTGCATTCATACTTGTGGATCACAATGACAAATAATGATTAGGCATATGATTTACTAATGCCTAGTTTTAGAGCTGTGAGCTATGAGCTGTAAGCAATGCAAAGTTTTTTCCTAAAAGTTTGAAATATGTAAGATGTGTGAGTTCTTTGAAAAAATAGAAATGACCAAAATGTAGTCTTGCATCTACAAAGAAAAGAAAACAGAAGAAGCATTCAGTAACTTGAAAATAACCTTTCTACTTACATGTAGATGGAGGTGCAGGTTACATGAGGTGCAGTTTTAACACAGGCATTTGGTGAAAAACAATGTCCGCTTGCATTTTAGTCCTGCAAATTAGACTCTGTTGTTTGTAGGCCTGTGCAGCTGCAGCAGAGGCAGTAAAAAAGTCAGCTGACATTGTTTTAGGCCACATTTTGATCATCCAAGTACCCCACGCAGTGACTTCAATTTTAAAAAAACAAACAAAAAAAAAAACAACCTAATTTGTCTTATCTCACACATGTGAGACAACTCTCAAATGCTGGACACTTATTGTCGCTATATGGAAAAGTTCGACAAGGAGTTCGATTAGTCTGCAAAAACTAACTAATGCAAAAACAGGAAATATGTGTGCCTGTGGTGTGTCTGTGACAGGAAATCATGTGAACCCAAAACCTTTGAATTAGAACAGGAACTACATGCCCATATAAGGAGCTGACTGTGTCTAAGAAGCAGACAGAGAGACGCACAGAATGTCAGTATGTTTTTTTAGCAGTACATCATTTTGCATTTGACAGCATAGAGGAATGATTAAATCTACTGGAAACCCAGTACAACATGGAGATCTTCTAAAGACACTATTAGAAGTGATTACATTGCCAAAACAGTTAGCATTGTGTAAATGTGCTGCACATCAGAAAGATAAATCAGAAAAAACTAAAGGCAATAACTTTGCAGATCAAGCAGCTAAGTTAGCCGCACAACAAACTGTAGACACATTAATGTCTGCATCCTCTATGCAAATACTACTTGTTGTACTTAAAGATGAACAAAAAGCCGCACCAACCACAGAACAGGAGAAATGGTTAAAGTGTGGAGCGCAGCTAGAAAATGATCTTATGACTTGTGAAGGTAAACCGATACTCCCCAAGTCCCTGTGCAGAACAGCAGCATTGGTGACACATGGGGTGACCCATGTGTCCTCAGGGGGGGATAGTCCAGGTCCTTAATACACACTTTTATACTCTAGTGATTATAGATTTATCCAGTGAAAAAAGCAGATGCAATCTCAGTTGCAAAATGTTTATGCAATCATTCTGGCCTGAATGGCCTGAGTGCATAGGCCTAGTAAAAATGTGGATGAAATTAATACAAGGCTCTCAAAAACTGACATCATTTGAGGTTGTTCATGGGAGACCTTTTCCACTCCCAGTGACAAGTGAACCCTTAGAAAAATCCGTCAGAGAAACCACTCTGGCAGAATGGATGGCAAAACTACTAGAAAATAAGGATATTGTTTTGAACAATAAACTGCCGTAAGACTCTCCAGTCTCTTGCAGGTTGAAACCAAGTGTTATTGACAACACCCACAGCCTGTAAAATTGCAGAGAGACCATCTTGGATACATCAGAGCCACTGCAAAAAGGTTGAGGTCCCAGGAAGCCCCGACACCGAGGAGGAAGCGCCTACGCTTGGTTGTTTCGGGGGTGAGGGTGTAAGTGCGTTTTGGGCCCCCGTGGGGTAAGCCCGCACTCCAATCTCTATCCGATCAACTTTAGGCAGCCAGGTGTAGGTGTGAAGGGGAACCCTCCTGGTCACCTTGACTACAAAGCTCACCCTTAGAGGACCCCAGCCGATGCCAACAGCAGCTGAGCCACGAGGCAGACAGAGTAGATGGACGTACGATAACTTACACCTAATGGACATGACACAAGATCACATCCATCCTTGGATGAAAAATGCCTGATACAGATACGTGTTTAACAAGACCATAGAGAAAGACTGTTATGTCTGCTCGCACATGCTGAGCATATTAACACAACCATATATGGGAAACACCCTGGGACAGGTGCACTAATTCTGATCTCTGACCACATTCAGAGTGACTTTTGTAAAGTGCACAACAACAACAACAACATCGTCATCCTCATCCAGGAAGAAACGCTCAACTTCAACAGTCAGACTACATGACTCAATCTGGGAAACCGACGTACCTGAAGAATTCAAACTTTGGATAATTGGACTAAAGGTACTCAACTCACTCCTCCTGTGGGCAGGAGTTGGAAAACATGCTCTCAGAAGTGAGATAATGGACTATAGATTCGGCTTGTTTCTCAAAGCATCCTGCGAGGTCAATGAAGGACAAAACCAAGAAACAGACGCTCTCAGAATTGCTGTAATGCAACATCGTGTAGCACTGCACATGATCCTGGCTGAGAACAACCACATGGTGCACTTACATGTCAGATGTCAGGAGTTTTCCTGTATTGCAACCCAGGTTGGAATAAAAAGGCTCAGACAGGTTTACGTGTACACGGTCGAGGGAGACTCGCACCGCTGCAGTAAAAAGGAAGAGTCTTTATTCAGAGAGCACATACAGGAAGAGAGAAAATAGAACTGCAGGCTTCCTGTGTAACTTCCCCATTTAAGAGTCTGCACAGAGTTGCAGAGGTTAAGCTGAATAAGAAAGAGCAAACACATTTAGATAATGAAGTGTACTTTTAAGCATAACATAATAAAAATCCTAAAATCCTAAGAAATCCCTTAACATTCCCTCCTGTTGTTTGATCTTTCCTTCTATATATGTACATAGCAACCACTAACAGTGCATCAGTCTATGGCCACTTGCAGACATCTTTAGCCAAGACATCATAAAATAGTGGGCTCTGTGAGTATGTTATATCCACATGAAGTGAAAAGACACAATAAAATTGGCATAGTCTCGTTGTTGTGTGTCCCGAAGTGGTCTCAGTGTTTTCAGAACATCAGTCATGTTTGGTGAGTGCATGTTCGGTGAGTGCACATTATCTGGAATGTATGTGCAACATGTGTTGTTAAAGAGAATTCTCCTTTCTCGGCGAGAATTATGTCCAATGCTACCCTGTGTTGCATTACTGCAATGCACAGAGCGTCAATCTCCTGATCCCATTCGTCGTTGAATTTACATGAAGCATTCAGAACCTTTTGTCTTTCAGTCCAAAGTTTCCTCTGGGACATCGGAACCCCATATGGAATCATGCTGCTTGAGGTCTGGGGTGCTTCATCTTTTCCTTGTTGTTGACGTTGATGTTGACGTGGCGTCCATGGTTATCTTGAAAGTGTGGTCAGATATGAAAATGGGAGCGCACTGACCTGTCCAATTCCCAGGAAGGATAAAATAGGCCTGTTGGCCACAGATCCAGGCCATCCCTTGCACCCAGAAGGTGCCATTTGAGATGTTGTTGCTTTTCACGGGCCCTCCAGGAGCGTGTGTCTGTACTGCTTTGCAGTTGGTGGTGGTGTTTCCCATCGGCGTGGATCCGTTCTCTTGGCGGTAGCATAGGCTGTGGCTCAAATTCCCATTGTTTCCAAGAAAGACTGTGAATGATTCAGCCTCACTTCTGTGCTTCACTCTCAGGTCAACCCAGAACCATTCGTCACATGTGCCATTCCGTAGTCCTATCTGGAGAGGTTCCTCATGGTTGACCACGATTCCCTGGAATTGATGCCCATGGCTGGCGTAGCTTGCGGCACACTTTGCTTGAATTATGTCCCCGCCCTTCGCATACAAGGGGGCGTATTGTGTCGTTGGGGGCATATAGGAGCAAACATAGCAGTCTTTTCTGGGTGTGCTGTCATGTATATATCGATACCATGCGTTGTTCATCTTCTTTCTTTCGGGTGAGTGTTAAGAAACTCACCAGGAGTGCAACATTAGCCACTAGGAGGACAAGCGTCTTCATGATGACCAGACACACCTGTGACCTCTGATGAGTAGACTACTGGCAAGAAGAAGAAGGCGGGGTATACCCGATCAGCCCTCCCTCCACCAATAGATCACCATACAGGAGTTAGGGGTGTCGGCGTCTAAACGTTTAGGTTGTCACTCACTTCTTTGCAGTGGCTTTGATGGATCCAGGACGGTCTTTCTGCTGTTTTGCAGGCAGTTGGTGTGGTGAGTAGCATTTGATAAGGACCTTCCCACCTTGGTGAACTCCAGTTTTTCCTTTGGAGCACTTTGATCAGGATCCAATCACCTGGTTTCAACCTGCAAGATACTGGAGAGTTGTTTAGAACAATCTCTTTATTTTCAAGTAATTTAGTCATCCATTCGGCTAGTTTCTCTTATTGACTTATCTATAGGTTTATCTATAGGTTCGCTTGTGATTGCTAGTGGAAATAGTCTACCGTGAATGATTTCAAAAGGTGTGAGTTTCTGAGAACTTTGTGTCAGTCATATATTGAAATAAAATGGTTGGACAAACAATTTGCTACTGAGATGGCGTCTGCCTTTTTACTGGTGTAGAATTATAGGGATTATTTTACATAACCATCATCTTTATCATTGCATTAATTATCATTTTATTCAAGCATTTATTGAAGTTGCTGGCATTATGTTATAATTTGTATTACAGGGGTTATCATAATCAAATATTAACATGTTTATTATAGGTGCAGTTACAACCACTTAAATCGTTGAGTTAAATCTATAATCTTAAAAGCTTATATGCTGAGTATATTGTTACAGTAAAATGGTAGCTGAGCAAAGGCCTGAATGTATTCAGCTTCTTGTGGTATTTGAGTTTGCTTAGTTACAGGTGACGGAAAGATGTCCAGTCCATGGTGACCTCAAAGGCCTTAGATCATCACCATATTCGGAAAAGGATGCCAGAAAGAGGAACCTCTGTGTTTGCATTTAATTCTTAAAATACATGAATGTTCTGTACATGCAAATTATGTGCTTGTAAACGCAAGAAGGGGCGTTACAATACCCTGATGTTATAAAAGCAATCTAGAGTGTATTTTGGGTAGAGATGTACAACTGTTTTGCAGTTTGCACCTCTCCACGCTGCGTGCATTCATTAAAAATCAATTGTTTGATTGACCTCTTCTGGACCATCATTGTTTTACTCTCATCCTCAATTTCGAACCCGTAACATTTGGTGCATTGGCCGAGGTTGAGTAGAGAGAGTTGGAGGTTGAGACCGAGAGGGTCCAAGGTCCTCAAACAGGCAGACACGAGTCAGTGGTCGAAGTGAGTGGACATAAGCCGGCTTATTCAAAGGTAAGGCACTACCTGTTGAATTATTTCCAAACAGTGCTGAATTGGTTCTGACAAAATTGAAAGTCTACTCACTGAAAATTACTGATAAAGGTCTGTTTTGATTTTGGTGAAAATCTCATGAGAATTGAAGTTGAAGTAATGATAATGTAAGGTTAAGTGACAGTACTGATTAAAGGAATGCAGTTGGACTGCTAAGCAAAGAATAAAGAGGATTTAGAATAAAGAGAATTTAGAATAATAGGTAATTGGTGAAGTTTGTGACATTAAAGTCTCAATTGAATATAAAGCCGGGCTTGGACACCGATATGGTGGGTTTGTGATTTTTGGGGTGTCTTCAAAATAATTAAATTGTATAGAACGGGACTCTGGGAGTCTAACAAGTGCATTGTTCGGAGGTGACGCTCCCAATTTTCTGGGGACGCTCAGGATTTTCCGTTGGATGGGATAGTTCGATTGGCAATCGTGGACAACTGAGGACGGTCCAAAATAGCTACTGACTGGGTCAGTTTACCGTCCGGGACGGTGGTTTGCACTTTTTTGGTCAGTAGAAACCGGGTTTCGGGCGTGTAACTTTTAACTTAAAACTTCGGGGAAGCCTGGGATGTGAAGTGTCCCCAAAACAGAGCTTTTCGGCAGGGGTTGAGTTGGTTGACGCTTTTAAATTGTGTTAGGGCATTAGATATGTGACCACGGTCCGGGGCCGAGACTGGTTAATTGATGACAAAAAACTCAGGGAGTTTGTCCCTTGGAGGGTTAATTTAAAATTGTCTAAATTGTGTAGGTTTTGAAATGAGAGGCCTAAAATCTGTGCAGTTGTAATCATAGGACGTCTGTGTAAATATATTAAGAGACTTGTCGGAGTCTGTGAGTCAGGCTGGTATTATTTTTAGACTGTGTGTGTGTGTGTGAAAATGCAAATAAGGCAGCTGCAAGGTCTCTAGAGTTTTAGGAAGTTTAGATAGAGACTGTTACACATTGCTGAACGCCTGTTTTGTTTATTACAATATTGTAAGTAAAGTTTTTATTTCTTGCCATGACTGTATGACTGTTTGCTGGGTTTTGAGATAGGATACATAAAATGTTGATACTTATGACCGTTATTTGGGGTCTGAAAACTGAAATTGACTTTGAAATAATTTCAGTAATAGAGATGTCTGTAAGTGATGTCTCTTTTGGTGTGTTCAAGTAAGATGTTTTAGGATTTTTAGATGGGTTTTGTTTCAGTTTGAGATAATATACACAGTTACAGTTGGGGTTTCTAATGCATTGTTGACTTTGAGTGATACATATAGGTGTAAGTCGTTTGATGTTTGTTGGGCAAAGGAGAACTTTAGAAGATTGTAAGTGGGTTTTTTTTTTTAGTCCGATAATATACAAGTAGTTAGATTTGACAGACTTGTTTATATTTTGGCTTTATGTTAATATAGGTTGCAACGGGCACAGAGGAAACACAGTACAACATCTTAAGGGTTTAAAATAATAATAAATAAATGAATGAAGTTTCTTAAGGGTTCTTGTGTGTGTTTTTAGGGATAGTTTTTTGTGGGTTTTTAGGGGGAGTGTGTGTTTGTGTGTGTAAAACGGAGATAACATGAAAAGAGAGGAAATAGAGACTAGAATGTCCTCGAAGGCAATAAAATGCAAATTAAGAAGCTGTGAACTGCTTAAACCACAGTTGGTTTCACAAGTACTGCTGCAAACATTGTTGTATGCGTGTGTTTAAGACGCCATTTATGTTTATTAGAGGGTTATAAATAAAGTTTTGAGTTGCTGTAGTGGATGTATAGTAAGTGACTGAATTTTGATAGATGTATATATTTTGAGCCATAAAGGCTGGTGTGTTTTATTTTTCAGTTATGTGTGTCTGGTGAGAAGTTGTGTGTGAGACGATGAGAGGTTTCAGTTTTTCTTTTTCTTTTTTTCTTTTTGACTTGCTCTTTCTGATTATGGAAGGCATGTCCAAGATACTCGTATGAAAGCGTATTTTGAGTGATTTTAATTGTGTGAATGCTGTCAGTATTTGATTTGAGTGACTGTGTGATTTGTCTGAGTAAGTGAAAAGGGGGAGTTTGAAAGAAAAGGCAGTGTGTGAGACGATTACTGAATGACTAAAGAGGTTAGAACCTTTAAACGTGTGTATGGAATAAAGGAGTTAGATTAGTTTGAAGAACAGGAAATATGGCTCTGTGTACCGGGGCTGCAGCGACAGGAAATAGTGAACAGGAACTTTGCATGCCCATATATGGGAACTGAGTGTGTACAGAAAGAACACAGAGACAGACGAGGCCCATGGAGCAAATGAAGCCTTTAAGAAAAATGAATATATTACTAATTGTATGCTTTAGTGTGCCAATACAGGTGGGCTTCTCTCAACATTGAACCTTGATTAACCGGCAAAAAGAATAGAGGAACAATTGGGAAAAACAGGCCACCTTTGGCTGAAATTCTACAGCTTCACCTGTCACTTTGTCCCTAAACTGAGAAGATGTTCAAAGGACAGTCAATCGCCTGATGAAGACCGACAGAACAGCGTGGACTTGAATACAGCAGGCAAACGACAGTGCCACTGATCCATTAACACTGATGACGACTGACGACCAGCAGCAGCATGTAAGAGTACTGCAACATGTACTGTGAAAATACAGGCTGGGCAGTTGAACAGTGGGATAAAGAATTGTGGAAGAGCACTGGACATTGAGTGTCATATTTGCCATGCTTGAAGTAATCTTGGAAGAGAAGACTGAAAGGATGAATGGAGAAGAAAACAGAACAAATAAAAATAAGACTGAAGGAAGAAGAATACTGAAAGATCAAAACAGAGAAGAAAGAGACTGTGTTTGCTGGAGCTTTGAAGCCCGAACAGGACATTGTGCAGAGAGGACCAGTGAGAGATGAAGCTGGACGAGTTTGACTGCGAGAATATAGGATATAATTGGAATGAAAATTGAAGCGGGAATTCATGATTGTTTAGTGATGTCCACCATATCACGTTTAAAAGAGGTAAACACAAATAGAAAACACACATATACAAATTGTTACATGTGAAAGTATTTTTGAGACGAATCAGAAGTGAGATAGTTTGAATTTAATAGCTCAGTGAAAACATGCATAAAGTGTTAAATATGAATACACGAAAATGCAATGAAAAGCACAAATAGGATGCAATGAAGATGCAGCTTACACTTAATTAAGATGATCACATGGCAGGCAACGGAGAAAGCAGCTTACACTCAATTAATGTAAAATGCAAGGAAGAACACGCTTACATGCATGGCATAATTGGTATTTCTGACTAGAGACAGAGAAATGGGTCATTTAAGTACTTGTGGTAATAATGAAAATGTCTTAGTTTTGTTATTTTCAGGGGTAAAGCAGAACCGTACCAACTCTCCACAGCAGCAGTCGGAAGAAAGTTAGAAGTTAACATCACTGGATAAGTTAAGGCAAGTTTCTGGTTGAATTGTTCACAGAATCATGTGTCCATGAACCTGGAAAACAGGCCCTAGCTCCTGGCTGAAGACTAGGAGTGCTTTATTTAAGGTGGGAAATCAAAACAGAGGGTTAGTAATTCGGGGAAAAAGAAAACTGACTGCTTAACTGGAGAATTGGAAAGGTGTCTGACAGACTGCGAAGCCATAGATGCAAAATACCACACACAAACAGAAAATGTATTAACCGTACAAAGACAAGCTCATGAAGCTTGTCTAATCAAAGCTTAATGCATAGAGATATTGATTTAAAACCTGGCTAAGAACATAAGCATATGCAATGAAGATCTGCTTGCTGCTTGTATGAGTGAGAGAATGGTGTGAATGGTTAATAAAATTGATGGAAAGATTTAAAATAGATGGAAAAACACAAGAAAACTATTAAAGCAGTTTTTAAAAGAGTGCCTTAGGAGTGCTCTCGTACTGAGTGATCAAAATCAGTGATTATTATAGAAAGAAAATGAAAATAATTCAATAATGTGATAAGTTTAAGCATGTATTCCTCTTGTTAAGTTGGCTGTTGAGCTGTGGGTTTATGCAAATTAGCTGGAGCAGAGACACTTCCTGTGTGCGTGTGTGTCGGAGGCTTTCAGTTCAGTTCAAGAGAGAGCAGTGGCTGTTGAAGAGTATTTGGAGAAATATAATGGTAAAGTATCAGGATATTTGATTACGGTGGTCAGGTCTGTTCAGAGGGGCAGATTTGGACAGGAAATTTATAATTTAAGGATGATATGTGGTTGAAATTGGTTTTTATCTTGTGCTGAATGAACACATGGTAAAGTGGGGAAGGGTGACATTGTGCAAACGGTCTTTGATCTCTTGACGAGGTTTTCGGTGTGTTGAACGGGTGAAATTTAAGACTGTTTCAGATTTTTGAGGCTGTTGTTTTATTTCCAGAGAGGGTGTTTGATTAGACGTGGATATGTCTGAGAGGGGCCCCAAAAATTTTTTGTAGTAGTAAGTGCACTCAGGAAAAAACCTGTCAGGTGATTTTGTTTGGTACTTTGATGAGCTAATAATCAGCTCTCTTTTCATTTTTGTTCTAAGCAGGCCTGGAAGAGAGTGAACGGACGGCGTTGACAAAATTACCAAGTACGAAAATCAGGTGGGCATTACAGAATTATAATTGATTACAATCAGAGACTGATTGGCGGCAAGTCTCTGTCTAAAAATGGATTGATCGATTCAATCCAGTCAAAAGTATAGAGAACTATTTTCCTAAAAAGGAAAACGAAATAAAACAAATGATTGAGCTCATTTTGCTGATGTGGAGCATCTGATGACGTGCGCAGAGGGCTGCAGATCAGCAAAAATATCATGTGAAATGCATGGGAGTGAATGTGAGTGATGGGACCAAGAGGGGAAATAAATAAAGGTTGACAAACAGGACAAGTGGGAGACTTAAATCTGGGGATGCTGATTTTGGGATATTGATGTGTGCGTTGAGAAAATTATTTACTGGGGTTGGATTATGTTATTACATTATAGAATGCTAAATGCTAAAAGGGAAACATTGATGTAACTTAAGTTACCATGAACGGAGGGGACACATGATTAATAACTGTTCTGTGTAAGTTTATTTTGGGTTATAACACAGGTTGGATCATAAGTGGAAAACTGAGTATAAAAGGTGATGTTCTGGTTAACACACAGGTTTTTGTTTTTAGGACGTTCCAAGGATGCAGGCTGTGGATGGAGCCAAGAAAGGATTTGACATGATGATTAATTTGATTTCATTCCTTAAACACAGGTTTGAAGGGCCGGAGCATGTATGCCTAATATGATATGACTAACTTTTTCTTTTAATTTCCTAAGCTCGAGTGAAGGATTTTGAGTTTGTAACACATGAGATGTGTCACAAAAAGGGGGGTGTTAATATATGCGATTAGCTACATGAAATGTGTTCTTTTAAGGTTACTGAGCAAATGTCTACGTGACCTTTACCTAATAACCTTTGTGATGATAAACTTGTTTACCGACTTGCTCTCTTGTAGAACATACAGACTTAGAAAAGGGGAACCTCAGCTCTGAGTTCTGAGAATAACTCTGTTAAGTAGACAGGAAACACGTCGAGACCGCCGTATAGGGCAAATGTGTTAGAGCTTGTAATTAAATGTGGGCTTGAAAAGAGGAAGCAAATTTGGTACAGGACGTACTTGAAATGATCAGACGAGAGAAGGAGAAGGTCAGGAATAGTTTAAACTAAGATTGAGAAAGTAAATGGGGTAAAAGGGGGTGTAGCTTCAGGGCAGTTCACAGCCTGGCGTAAACGCAAGGTGCTGTCACACAGCTTAAGTTATTTGGTTGATTTATTTTATGACAAATAATAAGGAAATATTAAAAATATACAACACGTTGAGGAGATCTCTTTTGTTATATTTTAGTGACTATGTCAGCTCCCAAACAGACAACAACAAACCAAGATTAGCAAAAAACAATCTGAATATAAATAATAACAAATAAAGAACAATACAGAATCCAAATCTGAACCAAAGAACAAAATAGTGAAATGTAGAGTATTGGGTTTTTCTCTGTATATATGAAGCATTTGTAATGTGTATCTGCTATGAAGGCTTGTAGAGGCCAGTCTTTACTCACAAACAAGTGCTCAGCCAGACTGAAAAACAGGAAGCTTTAGTGCACAAGGCATATTAATAAATATAGACACAAAAAGAGGAACTCCCCATATAAACAACGTTCAAAAATGTGTGAAGTATAAAGTACCGAAATAACACTATATAAGTCACAGTTGATGATTCTAATCTTAGAGAGCTCTTGCAACTGGCGTCTGAGCTGTGCAGAGGTCGATGTTTGTCATAACAGTGATGTCTCTATTTACAGGTTGAGTTCATTTTATACACAATGCATAACTGTGCTTGTTTAGAGTTGATGTTCCGTCCAAACAGGTTTTAAGCTTCACTGGTGAGAGTGTCCAGGTGATACATGTTGAGGGAAGATGAGAACATAGCAGGTTAATTGCATGCATGCTTACAATACACATAAATCTAGTAGCAGGCCTGAGCGAAGGCCCAAGTGTCTTCTATTTCTTATTTGAGACCTGCGCCAATTCAGTTTACTTAGTGATTGATGATGAGGGTCCATTCCACTAGATTTCCACTAGAGAGGGACCCAGGAAAGGAGCAGAGACCACTTAAGCATGAAATGTTTTCAAGTGGGAGCTGGCGTTTTATTATTGGACCACCTAGATGACATGAGGTTATTGTCTGATTTGCTGAGTCAGGGGACGGCAAGAGAGGGTCAGAGCGAAGGCAGTGGACCTGTAGTGACGTCTCTGGAAGAGACGTCAAGAGAGGGAATTGTAGAATTATAGGGATTATTTTACATAACCATCATCTTTATCATTGCATTAATTATCATTTTATTCAAGCATTTATTGAAGTTGCTGGCATTATGTTATAATTTGTATTACAGGGGTTATCATAATCAAATATTAACATGTTTATTATAGGTGCAGTTACAACCACTTAAATCGTTGAGTTAAATCTATAATCTTAAAAGCTTATATGCTGAGTATATTGTTACAGTAAAATGGTAGCTGAGCAAAGGCCTGAATGTATTCAGCTTCTTGTGGTATTTGAGTTTGCTTAGTTACAGGTGACGGAAAGATGTCCAGTCCATGGTGACCTCAAAGGCCTTAGATCATCACCATATTCGGAAAAGGATGCCAGAAAGAGGAACCTCTGTGTTTGCATTTAATTCTTAAAATACATGAATGTTCTGTACATGCAAATTATGTGCTTGTAAACGCAAGAAGGGGCGTTACAATACCCTGATGTTATAAAAGCAATCTAGAGTGTATTTTGGGTAGAGATGTACAACTGTTTTGCAGTTTGCACCTCTCCACGCTGCGTGCATTCATTAAAAATCAATTGTTTGATTGACCTCTTCTGGACCATCATTGTTTTACTCTCATCCTCAATTTCGAACCCGTAACACTGGATAGATTTCTGGCCATTTTGAGATCACGTCTATGATCACTAGAGCGTATTCTGAGCCTTGGCATTCATTTAGCTCAATAAATCCCATGTGGATTGTATGGAAAGGATGAGGTGGTGTGCATTATGTGCATTATGTGCATTATGTTTTTGGCAAATCATGCATGTTCCGACAAATTTCCGAGATTTTATCTACCACTCCTACCCCCCCCTCCTGTTGACAATAATGCTGCTGATATGTGTAGGGACTTTGGTAGTATTGGTTTGCTATTACAAGTCATCAAACCACTTTCTGGCTGTGCTCCACCTTTTAACCATTTCCTTTGTTCTGTAGTTGGTGCAGCTTTCTGTTCGTTTATAAGCACATCAAGTGGTATTTGCATTGAGGAGTCAGACATTAATGTGTCTATAGTTTGTTGTGCCGCTGCTTTTGCGGCTTTGATCTGCAAGTGACCTCTGAACTGTTTTGGCAGTTTTGACAGTGTCTTTAGAAGATCTCAAAGTGTTGCACAGCTGAAAAAACATACTGTCTGTCAGTGTATATATTTATATCTTGGCCTGCGTGTGTGAGGATGTCAACAGTTTCGCTTCTACAACTCTATCTGCTGTGGTTACTGCATAGCCTACACAGTTTCGTCCTAGGCTATTCTTAAGTTACTGAATGCTTCTTCCGCTTTCTTCTTTGTAAATGCAACACTACATTTTGACTTAAGGCATTTTAGGCAATTCCTATTTCTCAAAGAATTCATACATCTTACATATTTCAAACTTTTAAGTTAGGAAAAACTTTGCATTGCTTATAGCTCATAGCTCACAGCTCTAAAACTCGTCATTGTTAAATCATGTGCCTAATCATTATATGTTACTGTGATCCACAGGTATGATCCCAAATTTGTTTTCCAAGCTTACAAAACAAACAAACAAAAACAAAACAAATTGGCTATGGCATCAAGGCTTTGCGTTCAGATTAATTGAGTGTAAGCTGCTTTCTTCATTGCAAGTGTTTATTGCCATAAGGTTTAATTCATGCATCATATCACTGAGTTCTAAGTTCAAACTATCTCTTCTGACCCTTTCCAAAAATAATTTCACATATAACAATTTGAGTATGTGTTGTCTATTCATCCTATTCATAGTCTATAAAACCTCTTTAATTCTACTAAATCTTGATCTAAAACCAACACCTTTATTTCACACACACTTTTAAATTGAGCTCTTTCAGACATCAGGAATCATCACACACACTTCCACTCGTCCACTCACTCCACTATGAACCTTTGTAGTGTTATTATTACTTATGTTTTATTATTTTTGTACAAATCACACCCAATCACTCAAAACCTACTACTCACAGCATTCACACAGTTAGAATCACTCAAAATATGCTTTCATACGAGTATTTCAGACATGCTTTTCAAGATATATAGAGGTCACTCACTGCACATCCACAGTACTGAATTCAAACTCTATTTATACAATTGTAGTGAGCAAAACCAGCATCTCCATGCGCGTCACCGCTCCTCATTAGCTTGGTAGTGTCCACATATTTATTTAATCCAGCTTCTCAATCTTGTAGCTGTTGTATACAGGGTTTGGCTCATTAGTTGTTAGTATAGGTTTGCTCTTCATCTTAACAAAGTCTCATCTAAGATGACAGGTTTACAAGCAGGTCAAGTGTCTCTATGCACCTGATTAGTGTAGTTATTTCCTTATTTTCTTCATCTCCTATATCATTGTACTGAGTTTGAGCAAACCTTAAGCTTGACTCAGACTACTTTTAACAATCTTCCACCTCACATCATAACTGACTGAGGTGCCCCTTCTTATGTCATTATTAATGTTATCATTGTATTGTTTTTCCTTTTTTATAACAGCAATAGTATATTACAATACACTACTTCACTACTAATATACAATAGTATATTAGTTTATATTTTATTATGTATCCATCACGGGTCTGTGTGAACCTGCAGCTTCACACCTTCCCAAGCTGGAGACATTTTCCTTGGCTGAACAATGACACAGCCTTAATATACCTTATGCATCTCTCTTTTTTATTTGATATATTTTGTGTGAATTATCTGGTTTCACGCATGCTAGGCACGGTCGTCATGCCAACTATGTTTCATTGTTAATACCAGTTTACAGGTTGTTAACCTTCCTATTATCTCCTATTATCATGCTTAACACTAGATAAGCTCTACTTTAAGTTAACCTTAATTTAACCTTTTGTTTATTCCACTTCATTCCACTTTCTATGCTTTAAAATACAACTCTTGTGTACTCTTTGTTTTCTTTTTAGCTTCCTTTTCAGTATTTATTTCTCCTTGGAGGGATTCATATAATTTAGTCAATGCATTTTCCCTCCCACGTGGGACATTTAGTTTTCTTTGGATTTCTCCATCTATATGCACTAATTTGTCCAGCTCCTGGACATTTCTTTTCTAACCACTGCTCGTCAGCAGTGAGTTTTGAAGCTTCATTACCCATTTTAATCCTTTTAATTTTAATACTTTACAACTACACAACTGCGGCACCTTCTCTGGCACGAGAATCGAGAGAGGTAGTTGACACGGCCTTCTACTCTCAAGCTATTCTTGAAAGCGGTGACAACACGACCTGTTTCTCTCTTTTCACCAGTACTTGGGTGGCCAACAGCAAACAAAATAGTGGAATAGTTCAGCCTCCTTATTGTGCTGTAAAATCAACTTATTCCACCAACAAAAATAAGACAATACAAAAACAAAACACGGACACCGTGTGTCTACTCACGCGCGCTACCTTTACCCACTACGGGGGAGCTACCAGTCCCTGACGAGCTCTATCTTTATTTTAAAACGCTACCAGCCTCTCTGGGCGAGCCTACTTTACCCACTATGGGGGAGCTACCAGTCCCTGACGAGCTCTATTTTATTTTAAAACGTTTTACGCGAGGTGTCTGAGTGTTAATATTCACCTGGTTGCTGATTCACTGCCGGTCTCTCAGGTCTGCCTCATCGACCCCCACCGCCGTGGACCACTTATAAGAACGCCGGCCAGAACCCGAATTCACGTCTCTGGTCTTTATCCTGTACCTGGACAGGAGCTGTCGACAGACTTCAGCGTGGGCTTCTCATGACGTCGGGGCTCGATGAGGCTTTCCTGTGGGGTCACACAAAGGTCGCTGTGTCCCATCCGGCTCGAAGGACCAAGAAATGTCAGGAGTTTTCCTGTATTGCAACCCAGGTTGGAATAAAAAGGCTCAGACAGGTTTACGTGTACACGGTCGAGGGAGACTCGCACCGCTGCAGTAAAAAGGAAGAGTCTTTATTCAGAGAGCACATACAGGAAGAGAGAAAATAGAACTGCAGGCTTCCTGTGTAACTTCCCCATTTAAGAGTCTGCACAGAGTTGCAGAGGTTAAGCTGAATAAGAAAGAGCAAACACATTTAGATAATGAAGTGTACTTTTAAGCATAACATAATAAAAATCCTAAAATCCTAAGAAATCCCTTAACATCAGATAATGTACATTCTTCAGACATGACTTCAGATTTTAAAGAGATTGTTGATTGTCGTTGGACTTTTCCTGATTTTATTTTATTTTTCTTTATTTGAGTTATTCCTTGTTTAAAGCTGTAATCTCACAGATGATAAGTTTGTCATTCACAGCATACGCAGATGCATCACAAACTGATGAAGATCATGAAGACTTCTTTTCCTGTTTGTTAGATGAAGATGAAGTGTAACTAATGATGTAGTAACTAAGAATGTGAAAGACAAGTAGTTACTCACTGATGAATTATACATTTCATTTCGTGATCAACAGGAGGGAATGTTAAGAGAATATTGTATGTTTTGATCAGTTACATGAAATGTATTCTTTTTATAATTAAGCACATGTCTATGTGACTTTTCACCTAGTAACTTGTGTGATGAACTTATGCAGCTACTAACCGCTTCCTGTCTTCAGAGAACAGAGAAGTGAAACCTCAGCTCTTTTACAAGAACATGCAAATGTAGAGAAGGGGAAAAACCCGCTGCTCTGAATGACGTTGTTACCTTTGTACACACACACACACACACACACACACACACACACAGGAACATCTTGTATAAATAAAGGACGCGGACAGTCAATAGGCGCAGATCCTGCGTTAATGGCTGCCCTCGCGAGTAAAGGAAGAACTGCAGTGTTGTGTTTTCCGACTCAGACGTCTCAGCTGAAGAACGGCAGGGTGATTTAAAGAAATCCCCTGTCAACATCAGATTACTTGTTCTTATCACTTAATAATGGAGAATTCATCATATAGAAATAAAAAAACTGAAGTTGTGCGCTATTTGAACACCTTGCCTGCCTGCAGCACTAAAGGACTCCGTGAGAGACGTCTGTCTCGCCCTAGCAGCACCTGTCCCTGTCCTCCTCTTCAGTTCGCTTCAACATACGCTCAACATATTCTGTGATATGATTTACTCTGAGGTGTTTGACAAGGTTAGTGATGTTGCCACAACCATACATGCTAACCCTCCCGATTTTCCCGTTAGAATCCAGAATTTCGGGGCCCCTCCCGAAAATCTCCCGGAGCCACCATCAGGGGCCATTCTAAGATCAGAGCTTTGGGGGTGCTGAGCACCCAGAGAGCTGCCCATCCAGGCAAGGCAAACTTTACTCGTCATGATGAGACTTCTTCCCCGTCTCTCCATCCTTAAATGTCTCCCGTTGTCCAGTGTTCCCTCTGACTGTCTCAAATTCAAATTCAAATTTTTATTTGTCACATACACACTCATACACAATATTATATGCAGTGAAATGCTTACACAACTGCTCGTTACCTAACGAAGAAAAAAAGAAGGACTATGAATACGATAGTAAATAAATATGAAAATTAAAATTTTAATTAAAAGGGTACATTTGACTAGGAAGGAATAGGTTAAATTAAGTTAAAAATGAAATAACTGTACAACAACAAATTAGAATGAAGGGTAAATTTAACTGGGAAAGGATAAGATAAAATATATAAAGTAAAGTTGAAAATAAAATAACTGTACAACAAAATACACAATACACAAATACACAATATAGAAATATATAAGAATGTATGAAGAAATATAGAATAAAAACAGCATCTGTACAAGTATTAAATGGAAATGAAGAAATATAATGTCCAAGGTTGTGCAATCCACATTTGTAAGTGACTTGTGCAGTGCAAATATGCTTAAAGTGATTCAAGTGATTTGATTAGATGACCACGCATCTAATCTAATTAGTGTAAACAATGGCCAGAATGTCCAGTGTGTGTGTAAAAACCATATGTGTGGGTCCGTTCTATGTGGTGGTGTGATTGAGAGACCGTATCGCCTGCGGGAAGAAGCTCCTCCTCAGTCTCTCTGTGTTGGTCTTCAGGGAGCGGAATCGCTTTCCTGACCTCAACAGAGAGAACAGTCCATTGTTGGGATGGCTGAGGTCTTTCACGATCTTCCTGGCCTTGGTCCAGCACCGCCTGCTGTAGATTAAGTGCAAGTCAGGGAGCTCGGAGCGGATGGTGCGCTCAGCTGATCGCACAACCCTCTGTAGAGCTCATCTGTCCTGCATGGTGCTGTTCCCGAACCAGGTTGAGATGTTTCCCGTCAGGATGCTCTCTATGGTGCAGGAGTAGAAGTTCCTGAGCACCTTGGAGGGCAGCCGGAAGTCTCTCAAGCGTCTGAGGTGGTAGAGACGCTGTCGGGCCTTTTTCACCACGGTGTTGATGTGACAGGACCATGACAGGTCCTGCGTGATGTGAACTCCGAGGTATTTGAAGCTGTCCATTCTCTCCACTGGGCACTCGTTGATGACAGGGGTCCGGTAGTTCCTCTCCTGCTTAGTGCTGAAGTCCACTTTCAACTCCTTTGTCTTACTGACGTTTAGAAGGAGGTTGTTCCTCTGGCACCAGTTCTCCAGATTCCTAATCTCCTTCAGGTAGGCCATCTCGTTGTTGTCAGAGATCAGGCCCACCACGACGGTGTCGTCAGCAAACTTGATGATGGTGGTGGAGCTGGTAGTAGCCACACAGTCATATGTGTACAAAGAGTACAGCAGGGGGCTCAGAACATACCCCTGGGGGGCTCCAGTGCTGAGAGTGATGGAGGCTGAGACATGTCCGCCCATCCTTACTGCCTGTGGTCTGCCAGTTAGGAAGTTGGAGATCTACTGACACATAGATGAGTTGAGTCCCAGGTGCTCCAGTTTGGTGGTGAGTGTGGAGGGAATTATGGTATTAAATGCAGAGCTGTAGTCGATGAAGAGCATTTTAACATAATTCCCCCTTCTAGTGTCCAAGTGAGTGAGTGATGTGTGGAGGAGATGAGAGATGGCATCGTCTGTGGAACGATTTGGACGGTAAGCGAACTGTAGTGGGTCCAGTGTGTCTGGTAGTGAAGAAATCATGAAGTCTCTGACCAGGCATTCAAAGCACTTCATCACTACTGAGGTGAGGGCTACAGGGCGATAGTCATTGAGAGAAGCAGGGTGGGGTTTCTTCGGGACAGGAACAATGATGGACTCCTTGAAGCATGTGGGGATCACCGACTGAGATAAAGAGATGTTGAATATCTCAGTGAACACAGGTGCTAGCTGGTATGCGCAGTCTCTGAGGATACGACCTGAGATGCCGTCTGGTCCTGCTGCTTTCCTGGTGTTCACTCTCTTGAAGGCTCTTCTCACGTCATGCTCGGAGATGATGAGCGCCTTTCCGGTATTGGCAGTATCTTCCTGTCTGCAGCTGTTAGCGCCGCTAGCACTAGCATCGTTAGCGTCTTTAGCTGCAGCCTCAAAGCGAGCATAGAAAGTGTTCAGCTCGTCTGCCAGAGTCACGTCCGCGTTCGTCATACCGGTTGTTGGTGCTTTATAATCCGTTGTTGTCCTTAATCCCCGCCACAGGCTACTAGAGTTGCTCTGTTGGAGATGTGACTCTAGTTTTCTCCCATAGCGCTGCTTCGCCTCTTTCACTGCCTTACGCATGTTATATGACGCGGCTTTGTAGGGGTCCATGTCCCCCATCGCAAGTCCCGTGTTGTAGGCACCGGTGCGGGATCTCAGAGCGTCGCGATGGGTTTATCCACCCACGGCTTCTGGTTGGGAAATGTTGTGATAGTCTTTGTCTCCACGTTATCATCCGCTGGTTTCCCGATGAATCCCACAACCGCTTCCGTAAACACGTTAACGTCATCATTGGAGCGGTTTCTGAACATGTCCAAGTCTGCGTCGTCGAGTGCGTCCTGTAACGCGGCCACTGATTGGTCCGTCCAGCGTGTGACCTTCATCTGAACCGGAACTTCCTGTTTCAGCCTACGTTTGTATTTTGGCATGAGGAAGATGGCGGCATGATCGGATTTGCCAAATGAAGGGCGAGATTGTGCCTTGTAGCCGTCCTTGACCGTAGTGTAGCAGTGGTCCAGTGTCCTTTCACCCCTGGTGGGGCAGGTGATATGTTGATGAAAGTTCGGCGCTGCGCGTTTGAGGTTGGCACTATTAAAGTCCCCCGTCACAATAAGCGCGGTGTCCCGGTGTTGTGTCTGGTGCTGGGTGAGTGCCTCATGCAGCTCGCATAAGGCAGTGTCCGTGTCCGCTTGTGGTGGAATATAAACGGCACTTATAATGACCGATGTAAACTCTCGAGGTAGATAAAAAGGATGACACATGATGGACAGTAGTTCCAGATTTGGTGTGCAGGAGCGTGTGGTGCATTTAAACCCCTGTTCCTCCCTGTCCTCATCGTCTGTTGTCTTCATCTCCATTATCAGTCATCATAATTTTACCCTCTCTGAGGAAGTCTGCAAATTTCTTTATTAAATCATAAGATTCTTAAATTCATCAAGTCTCTCTGTGCCTGGGTCCTCGTCACAAAACATAACATCACTGTTTAGTACATTTTGCACATTTAATCCCCACATTTGTGAAACAAAAGCAAAAAAAACTCTTTTGAAAAGTCTTTAACAAAACCATCAAATCTGATAAAGGTTATTTAAATGCTGCTAAAGACTGCTACTGCCAAAGAAGAATGGATAGAGATTCACTTTTAATGTGTATGCATAATACAATACAGATACATAAAAAATACACTCCAAAAATTGAAGAGTCCATGAAATGTACAAAATATTATTACAAAAATTAGAAAAATGGAGACACCTTGGCCTATGGTACAATGTATGAAAAGATGTTTACTGCAGATACTATTATGGCCCTGCAGATTTTTTCTTTTCTTTTAACCTATGTCGCCTCACCTTGAGGTTGGTAAATCTGTCTATCACATTTTGGTGGTCAAGTCTCTCAAGCATCTCTTTCTCAACTGACATCACAGCCAGGTGCTGGAGTCTGCTTTGACCCATGGTCTTTCTCAGCCAGTTATGGAGCTGACTCAAGACACTAAAAGACCTTTCACAGCTACAGCTGCTAACTGGGTTTGTTAGGGCAACCTGAATAACAGTTTTCAGTGTGGGGAAGATCCGATTATCCAGAAGATTGTACAATGTTAACATATCTGGAATGGCACCAGCCTCACTCTTGAGCTTCAAAAAGTTTTTGGCAACCGTGACTTCCTCTGACTGAAGCTCAATATTGTAATGCAGTGCCAGGGCTGACAACCCAGTTTGTTTTGCAGATTCTGTATAGCAGCTTTAATATAGGGAGAACACAACTTCCAGATTGTATGAGTAAAATTAGTTGGGGTTTTTTTTCTTTGCCAGTTTAACAGTTTCTGTTTTGCCAGTTAGTATTCCCTGTCTGTTTTCTTACCTGGTTCTTCCTGACCTTGTACTTTCTCCTCATGTTCCCCTCTTTCCTCTCTCCCTCTTTGGACTGACAATCATACACAAATAGATTGTATTCAATTAGATTAATAAAATACTATTAAGATCACTAATGAAAAAAGTCCTCTCTCAGTGTACTTTCAACCAAAAGGCAAATAACCAAACCACATGTACATCTAATAAAGGATATAAATATTGAAAACTAATCCAACATTATCCTTTATTGAGGGATCATTTGACCTTACACTTTTACCTAAATGTGGCTTCTTTTTTTGAAAAAACTTCCTCATATCCATTATGAACCTGGCTGTCTCTCTGTACACACACACACACACACACACACACACACACACACACACACACACACACAACAGGAGATATAAGGTTAATGGGCATCCAGTCAGTTAGCTAGTTAGTACCTTGGGTTCAATATCAGCACATGCAATATGACAAAATAACCAGTTTCTCTCATTACATTTCAAACAGGACAGTGGTAACAGCAGCAGACTACGGACAATGTTAAGTTTTAGATTTTAAATAGGCTATAAATTTTACTACAGAGTAGGACGGATTGTAGGGTAGCAAACATAGTCGGGAAACACGTTTTGAACACAGCAGGTTACCTGGTGTAATGTAGAGCCGGGTGGAGGCATGCTACACCAATGCTTGTAATGAAAAGAAGGACTTTCTATTGCTTGTAGAGAGCCATTTCTTTTTACAATTGCGGATGTATTTTACTTTCTTATATTAACCTACAGGCCGCCCACTCGTCTCCTCATATGTGTAAAAGAATATTCCTTAGTGAAAAAAGCGCAGCTCACATATTCAGAACTCTTTCCCAAATAATTTTATTAAAACACCTCGATGAGGTATTTTGGTTTGGTGCAGCCACTCCTTATCAGACCAAAAGTATAACATGCAACTGTTTCAATTAGATTGATTGTCATTTTAACTGACATTTTATTTTTATTTTTTTATTGAATTTTATTGAATTTTATTTGTATTCTTTCACTTATTGTTGCATGTGTGTTGTTGCTGCCTGTGTTTGAGTAATCTCTGTAACTGTGAGACACCTGCTGCTGCCTATCTTGGCCAGGTCTCCCTTGAAAAAGAGGTTTTTAATCTCAATGCGATCTTTGTGGTTAAATAAAGGTTAATAAATAAATAAATAAAAAGTAAAGAGTTTTCTTCATTTTTTGAGCTACTTTTACAACGGGTTTTCTCATTAACAGAAAATAGAATCCTCAAAAGAAAACAGTCTTATTTTGCACACACCGCAGGTCAAGAAGGCGTCAACAACCCCTCTAATCGACATTAGTATTTCTTAATGTTTGTAACCTAGCAAAGAATTTCATGCAGGCCTCAACTCCTTCTACGTGTAAAATAACCCTTAGTGAAAAAAAAAAAGCACCGCGCACATATTCAGAACTCAGAACTAAATTCAGAACTAAATAATTTTATTAAAACACCCTGATGAGGTATTTTGGTTTTGTGCAGCCACTCATACCAAAGTAAAGAGTTTTTCTTCATTTTTATAGCTACTTTTACAACGGGTTTTCCGTTAACAGCCATATGAGTTGCTCCTTGTTTGACTAAGTGGGTTGGTTTAAATGGACTCACTGTATTGGTGCACGGGTGTGGGGCGTGTCTCATGGGTGTGGTATATGATAAATGTGGTTGCACTCACCTGTTAACTGCACCTGATGTTGATGAGCAGAAAGGTAGGGTGAGCATGAGGCAAAACTTTCTGTTGACCGCAGCTTGAATTATTTTCATGTGTTTTCACTGTAACTTGATGGTTTATGTATATTTGTGCACTTATTAATGCCATAGGCGAAGTTGTAATTTGGCATTGTAATTAGTGCAATTATTTGTGACTTGCAGTTATTTGTTTGTGCAGTCTGTGCATTTGTTTAATTGTTAATCCCATATGCTGATTTGTATATTGGACAGTTGCATGTGGAATAAAAGGAGCAAATGGTACAGAAGTGTATTTTATGCGTTTATTGTTGCGCGTCATCTGTGTCCTCATGTTTAGCCTGTCACGGCCGTAGGTTGGAGGAGCCGCAACAAACAGAAAATAGACAGAAACCCTAAAAGAAAATGGCCTTGTTTTACACACATCAAGAAGGAGTCAGACGACCGTCAGTTCATCCCAGTCAATGTTTCCTCTGTCGGGTACCATACACATATGAGAAAAAAAAACCCCAGAGAATTTATTATTTTTGTAAGAGTGAGAGAAAGAGGGAGAGAGCGAATCGATCAAACTTTTCACAAAACGTTAGAAATGTTAACCAACCTTTGACACTTGGATGTTGGCTTAATTTTTACCCAAAGAGAAATTTGACCCTAAGGGGGGGGGGAAAAAAACCCCAAAAAACACGATACTGTGGTGAACTTTGATGTTTTTTTTCACAGCCATTTATTCTGAAAAAAAGTAAACATGTTACAAGGACAGTTTTGACACAATGCCCAGTGCAGAGTACATGATTGGGAAGTAGGAATTCCTCCTCTCTATACTTACACTCCTCCCTAACAAATGCCGAGTCATCATCTCCACAATCTGTCTGGATTTATCCCACTTTTCGAGTTTCATTGGAGTGTGATCAAGTGCACAAGATGTAAAATAATGTATTAGTTTTTTAAGCCATTCACTGAGTCCACGTCAAGATGCCATTCATTTAAGAGTTTAATAATTTTTTTAATTTAAATTGTGCTAACTTCAACGCAGTAACATTAAAAATAAAACATATTAGAACTCATTTTTGTTGGACACAAGAACAACTCGAGCATATTTTTCGGGAGCTGAACTAGGGCTTACAAGTTTGCCGTGCCCCTGGGGACCAGAGCGAGGTTGTGCAGCAGATCCCAGCGTGGAGGGTCCAGACACTCCCACGGCGCAGACTTTGCTGTCCCCACAGAGCGTTTCTGGTGTGGCTTATGCAAAAGAGACAATACAGCGTGTTTCTCTCCTCCCGGTAAGCATGTCTGTTGTAGCCTGCGCTTTATAATATAAGAAAATCCAAGAGCTGCTGCAATCCTCTGCATTAATGATCTCTGTTTCTCACATCGGCAATGTTGCTGCGGGACAGAAGTCTTGACACGTGCTTATAACTTAAAACACACAAAACTCAGTTACAGCTGGTAAGATTTATGGTATAAACCAGACTTTCACAGTCTGCATCTTTACAGGGTTGTTTTCTGCTTTTGTTCACTCCTAGTGTGACTAAAAAAACAACAACCACAAACACAGAGCCCACTAACTATTAGCCGCTTTCCCCCCTAAACAGTCAGTTGACTGAGAGAAATGCAATCCATTATTGTGAACGCTGAAGGAGATGTGCTCCATAGTCAAACTTATATTTCCTTAACTTACATCCAATGTTCTGTTTAATTCCGGCATCCCTTTATGGTTTGATGGAAAATTGGTTAAACTATTGCTCAACTTATGTCTGAATGACAGCAGATAATTCTGATGAAACTGACCCCGTAAGCACTTTGCAGCTGAGTCGAGGGCTCGTGGAAATAAGGTCAGGAGGTGTCCGGCGTGAGTGCGCGTGCGGTCTGTCCATTTGGAGCGTCTGACAGACACACTAGTGCAACTCAGAGTGTGAGCAGCAACTCCTGTATACTAAACATAAGAAAAGTAATTTGTAGTGCTTCTTTTTTTTTTTTTTTTAACCGAGATTCCAGGGCTCATGCTTATATGGTTTTCTTTTATTCAAAAACAGGTTAGTTTAGCGATCGGGTAACTGTGTCCTTGACCTTTTTTACCGGTTTGAGGAGTTGGTTCCCTGGTGCAGATATTTGGGATGGTTCAAATGCCGAGTCTCCAAATGCAAACAAAAGGATATTTTCCACGTTATTTCTTAAATGTGTATAAATGGGAAAAATAAATGTAAATCTGTTTTTTTTTTTTTTTTTTTTTTTTTTTTTTTTTTTTTTACTTTGCAGACTCATTTACCCACTCCAGTGACAGCGATAAAAAAGAAAAAAGATCATGGCTTTAAAGAGATTATGAACAAAATGCATTACATTTTGTTTTTTGCTACATTAACAACTTTTCCAACTCTGATTCTCTGCAGGACCAACACGGACATCAGTTTAGACTGAAATCCAGTTCAGACGGCACACGCAACATGTTCAAGCTTGCACGGAGGCATCTTTCTTTCACCTTAACGAGTGAACCGTCAGCTCGTTCAAACACACGTTAAAGTCCGTTTGGCTCGACACCACCGAACAGAGGCAGCAATATAACATAGCTAACATTAACAGTGCAGAGAATCCTGCTTGTGCCGTGATATTCAGGACTGCAAACCGAGCAGCATCACTGACTTTCAGCTCGTTGTGTTTGTGGATATATGACTGACTTTAATTATCCATAAAATCATCACATTCTCTGTAAGATTAAGGTCAGCTATTGAACGGCGAATATTTTAAAGTAAAGGCTTTAAAAACCAAGTTAGTACAAACATCACTAATGTCACATAACTTTGCCGACATGTGGTCAACAGTAATGTTTTAATGTTCTTCATTATTAAACATTTGCACATAAATAAGTGACATAATATTCAGTAAGGCAAGGCAAGTTTATTTATATAGCACAATTCAACAACAAGGTCATTCAAAGTGCTTTACAGAGACATTAAAAAACAAAAACAAATAAAAAGCATGATTTAAAATTGATTTAAAGAAGTGTGGATTTGGTGCTTTATTCAAATGTAGCTGAGAACAGGTGAGTCTTCAACCTGGATTTAAATAAACTGAGTGTTTCAGCTGATCTGAGGCTTTCTGAGAGTTTGTTCCAGATATATGGAGCATAAAAGCTGAATGCAGCTTCTCCGTGTCTGGTTCCGACTCTGGGAACTGATTAAAAAAAACCCGGATCCAGGTGACCTGAGGGATCTGGAAGGTTCATACTGGGTCAGGAGGTCACTGATGTATTTTGGTCCTAAACCATTCAGAGCTTTATAGACCAGCATCAGAACTTCAAAGTCTATCCTCTGACAGACAGGCAGCCAGAGTAAAGACCTCAGAGCTGGACTGATGTGGTCCACTTTTTTGGTCTTAGTGAGGACTCGAGCAGCAGAGTTCTGAATGAGCTGTAGTTGTCTGACTGATTTTTTTTTTTTTTTTTTTTTTTTTTTTTTTTTTTTTTTTTAGGTAGACCTGTAAAGATGCTGTTACAGTAATCAAGCCTACTAAAAATGAATGCATGCACTGTAAAATGTAATTCTAGATGTTTGTTATTTCAACATATTATTCTATATCAGTTTGACGATAGATGACTGAAGTTGTTGTTATAACATAGAATTACAAGTTAAAAACGTCCCAATTACACCAAAAAAAGCTAACTTGAAAACTCATGTCCAGCTAAATCAGCAACTTATGTGAACTTGACAATGTGGGTAAGTTGAGCACAGCAGGATTCAAAACTGCCTCACGTGACTGCTACCGAGGTGCATCATGGGGAATTGGCGGTTAACGACATGCTCACTTTACTTGGACGTTTTCTAATCGTCTTCTTTGGAATATGCTTTCAAGGTGAGTAACATTGGTTATAACTATAAGGAAAGAGAGCTACAAAAGTTGGAACATGTTTTGAATTTATGGCATGTGTGTTTTCTTTTACCGAAATGTTTGCTTTAGCTAATGTAACTTTAGCCGACAAGGTCCAGCTTGTGTGTCATGACCAAACTTGACCTAATAAACTGACATATGGCCTTTTTTATGGGTTTAATGTGGCACTGACTAAATCACAAGTATTGTGCCGCTAGCTTTAAGATTGTGCACTCAACCACTGTTGCGATATTAGCAAGCTAACTCAGCTAATTAATAAAGCTTATTTCATATTGTCTCTGTACTTGTAAATTTCTTTCAAGTTCACAGGCTGTTGTATTTTGGTGGAAGTTCATTTTGGCAATATTTCCAATAACTGACTGGGTTCAAAAAGAACTTTTGGCAGGACTCCGATGCTTGTTGTCATCTGTTTACCCCTATGTAATCACTTAAGTTGTTATTAACTGCTGCATGCTAAGCTGCAAGAGTGCACTGAGGACTGAGACAAAATATGGTCTACAAACCAGCATTATATTAGTTTTTATCAGATAGTCCTCCAGTGTGTTTATTTTTTGCTTTAATTCTATTGTGCAGTTATTTGTTACCCTGAAATGCTTTATGCTTAACAACAGCTCACTATTTTGACTTATTTTTGAACTCTTGTGACTAGTATGACTAGATTGTGTGAGTTTCCATACTAAAAGAGCTGTAGTGATAAAATAATTGGCATCAGAGACACTGATTTTTGGCATGGTATACTGCAGAAGTTTGTGGGGTTTTTTTTTTTTGTTTTTTTTTGCATAATTTACCTTTTAATTAAACTGCATTCTCTGTATTGTAACAAAACTAACATTGTTTATATGTCAGAAAATTAGCAAACATGAATAAATGGCGAAAACAATATAATTATAACATATATTTTTATTTTACTTATTTTAGGTCTGTGAAGCCAAACTTGATGCTGGGGATTTATTTTTGTCAGTGGAGTCAAATGGTAAGTTACAATTTGTGCATTTTGTCATACTGGAAACACCACAGATTATATTGTAACTTAATAGCTCTGTAGAACAAATGATATAAAGATTGTAGTGTCAGGGTACTTCTTAAGAAGTAATATGGCACTATTGATGATCACATGCAGGTGGCATAAACTAAATATTCAGATGTGTTACCAACAAATGATTCATTAACAAAAGCAATGGAGCAGACTGTTTAGGTTCTTGTGGTTGTAATAACATCCATAACTGCAAGTTTGTCATTAATTTATTTTCACAGGTCTAGATGATCACATCTGTCTTTGTCATTTAAATGAGGTGGACTTGCAAACTTTGCGCTCTTTTGGGTAAATTGCTGTCCACTACATATACACAGAATGTGCACAGTATTTCAGATCTAAAAGGGAGTATGTAATGGACTTGCTGGCTTTAATGTAAAAAGCCTGTTGTGTAACTTTAATGAGGCAGTTGGACTAAAACAGTATTGCTCATCAAGGTAAACATCTGAGGAATAAGGAAATTGTTACTTGTCCTTTTACTCAGTGTTCTTTTAATCGCATACGTTTACTAAAGTTTTACATCACATAAGTCATTTTCACAATCATTCTACTTTAAAAGATTTCGAGACAGAGCTTATTGTTCTCTGAACTTCCTTGTTCGCTGAGCGGCAGGTAAAGTGCATCTTTTGTTTGTTTGCTTTTGTGTGTTTGTGTTTTCTCTAATGGGCCTCAGATGACTGTTTGCTTAAATTTGGGTCTCAAAGAATCTTTTTTTATTCTGCCTGTACTCTCCACCCTCTTCTTCTATTGCTCAGGTTGAAGCAGAATTTGCCCGTCTTACATCTGTTGACCTGAAAGGGTTCCTTTTGCTGTGCTTGACCATTATGGAGAGGTTCGTGGAGCTGTACAAAATCAAGAGCGGCATAGGAGGGCTAACTAGGCTCATAAAATGCTTCGGTGATGATGTAAGTGTTCAACTGCGAAATCTAATCCTTTGTTTAACTTTTAGGTTATCCAGTTCAACTGATGAACTCATTGAAAGAAAGCTGATAAGTAAAGTCTGTCATCATATTTCACAACTGGACATTTAGTGTGGTAACTTTTACAGAATCTATGTATATTGGTGGTAGGTTGGATATCATATTCTACTTGAATGTCCTGATAAGCCTGATTCAAAATCTCCAATGATAATCATATATTGATGGAATTATGCATCAAAAAGCTGTGAATTTGGAGCTGTCTACATGCTTCATAAACACTGTTTAAAAATGTTTTGTTTTTGTTTTGACTTCTTTGACCAGAGCCCTACACAAAGGAAGAGGACAGAGGACCTCATTTTCTAAAGGAAGATCCCTCACACACTTTCAAGACTGTGAAGGTTAGCATTGTTTCTTTTAGTAAATTTAATAATGACAGCACCACAGTGGATTTTAAATGAAACATGTGGCATCTATGAAACAATAGATGCCACATGATAACATGTGTACTTTCTCCTCACCAAATGTATTATTACAAGATCTTTGACACTGGATTCGGTCTAGGTTTCAGAGAAACTAACTGGCAAGCTAGCATTGATATTATTAGTGTCTTGTGTTTATTCATGTCTTCACCAGGGTCTTTGACATTTCGCTGCTGTACTGTTCACTTTAGCTTTACGTTTGATTTCTCACATTGTATATTGTAATGGCAGAGATATTAGGATATTTAAGGGGCTGCAGTGGCTGCTACAGCTGTGGGGGCAATACTTTGGTGAAATGTCCTGGACCCTGGAAAAGAGACTGTGTAGACTGGGTAAGCAATTAAAGGTTACTGGCCGAGAGTCATTGGGCAGCTGGGTAAAGGTGGATGTTGATATTCAGTGCCAATTATGCAACCTGTTCAGCCATGTCTATATGCTCTTTTTCATGCTGTTAATATAGGGGAAAAATAAACTTTAATCAATAAACTGATTAAAGAAGCATTGTCTATGGAGCCATAATCTGATCCTGTAGTGTAGCTGCAGTTTGCACATTTCATGTATTCTCAGCCAGATTTGGTTTAGAGCACAGCCAATATTTAGCATAAGTAGATTTAAATTCACACACTGGTGATGGCAAGCTACATTGTAGCCACAGCCGCCCTGGGGCGCACTGACAGAGGCGAGGCTGCGGACACACTGGCACCACCGGGCCTCTGACCACCACCAGTAGGCAACAGGTGAAGTGTCTTGCCCAAGGACACAACGACTGAAACTGTCGGAGCCGGGGCTCGAACCGGGGGCAACCTTCCAATTATAAGACGAACTGTCAACTCTTGAGTCACGATTCAGTCATCCACCCATGTGTGTGAATGACTGGATGTGTAAAGCGCTTTGGAGTCCTTAGGGGACTAGTAAAGCACTATACAAATACAGGCCATTTACCATTTAAACTGAAAATTTTGTTTGAATTCTGCAATTGAAGACATGCTCAGTTATTTATGAACATGGTCTTTGTTTAAAGCAAGAAATGGATTTGTAACATGGGGGTGCATATCTCATTCTGAAAAAACTTTAACAACTAATAAGTGTTACCCAAAGCCAATCACCATCATCCAAAGCATCAGTATGGCTCTTCTTTGGAAAGACATGAATTGTTAAACACAAGGGATATTGTGTAATTGTAATTGTGTAATTTTTTATTTTTTTATTTTTTTTTGTCTTTGAACCCTTTTATAGCCGACAGGTATTGAAGACACGTTTTCTAAGAGGATGAAAGTTGGCATTGCGATGGTGAAAGAAGAAGACATCATCGATGTGTTGGTTGTCCTTGAGGCGGTAATCCTGTCTAATCTGAGGGATGTCTCAAGTGCCATTTCCATGCTGATGGGCCTTCTTTTTGCCCTCAACATAGACTATCCAAAGGAACTTAAGGACATCTTTGAAGTCATTCAGAACATCCTAATGAACATTGGTGGAAGGCAGTGCATCTCACTAGTGCATGGTCTAAGAAACAGACTCTTGCAGAAAGCCATGCAGAACTGTAATTGTATGCTCACAGCATACAATTGCCTTAGTGTTAAGGACAGTTTTATTTTACTGTTTGTTTTTTTTTATTCTTGCAAGTTCTCATTCTCACTTTTGTATGTCACTAAATGACTACACTTTACATTCCAGATTAGACAATTACTCATTTGTTCATGGTTTAAGAAACTTATGTGAACAACAATATAATGGTGGACTTTGCAGATGCTTATCTCATGCAAGTCAGTAGTTTTTCCTTTGTTTTGCAATTGAGCAGACTCAAACTGATGTTTCTGAAATATTCATATTATCAAATGTTTCAGAAGCATGCACTCATTTTCAGAGATATTGGTTCTGTGGAATTTGTTGCAATTGTAAACGAAGACAAATACAAGAGTTTGATGTCTTAGTTGTTATAAACTGATCTTTACTGTCACTTATCAAATGTTTTGTACTATTTTAATATTTCAAGTTTTATGCTAACAGGTGTGACTGAGCACAATGAAGTTTAAAAATTTTGCAAATGTAAAGAATAACTTTTCTAAAATAGCAAGTGTTCCGTTGATACATTACATTAATGCAGACTTTATGTTGTTACTTCACAAGAATCACTACTGCTCCTAGAGTATTGGTCAGAATTTAATCTTCACCCAAACTGGGCTCAAGACCAAGTTCAAATTTATTGTTTCACAGGAGCAGCCTTTGAGTTTTGATGGATTGTGAGCCTGATGAGCTACGTCACTGATTTTTCTGTTTCTCAGATGACTAAGATTGCACAATAAATGGTGAATGTTGGGTGCTCATGAGTAATTGTCTTGTCATGTTCTTAAAACAAACTTTCTGTATGAAATGATCAGATAGACTTTAATGGAATCTGTGGGTTTTTATTTTTTTTTTTTCTGTAAACAACAGAAAATTAATTTAAAGGAATGTAGATATTTAAACCTGAGATCTAAGATAAACCTAACAGGTAGTTTTGCTGAAATGGATGTTAGAAAGCTAAAAAACAAAACAAAACTTAAGATGTTTAATACACATTTTTCTTTACATCCAGTCAATCAACTCTGATAATTAGAATGAAACTGATTTACAAGTTCACTCAGCTACCTTAAGGAGCTCAGTTAATTAATAAACTTAAATCAACTTAGCTAACAGGTTATGTTAGATAAGCTAAAATAGATTCCTAAGTTAAAAGAACTACTAAAGTATTTGAATTAACTAAAAAACCTAAGTCAACTGAACTAGGACAAGAGTTTAAACAATAGATTATTTTAATTTAGCTGAAAGGGTTTTCCCAAGTAAAGATGACAATTAAAGGAGTTGAACTGACTAACAAATCTCAGTCAACTAAACTAAGACGAAAGTTTAGACAACATGTGATTTTTCATTAAGATAACAATTGGTTGTGTTATAAGAACAAACTCTATTTCTTGACTTAACTTAAAATTTTAAGGCAGCCGTGTACCTGATATTTTTAAGTTGAAACAAGTTATATTTTACAGTGTGGACTAGTTTTTCCAGGTCCTGTTGAGACAACATATCAGTACTTACTTTTAAACATTTACTCTTTGGCCGCTCCGCTTCCACCATTTTTTTCGGCAAAATTATCCACACCCACCGGCACTATGCACTCTGGGATATGTTGGGCCACGAAGTCTACACCGACACATCCTTAAAATTCAGGGAAATGAAGGACGCATTTGAGGGCTGCATTTCGAACAGCCTTCGAATTGGGACAGCCTTTGTTGCGTTGCTGTGACGTAATCAGCCTTAAAATGTGGCCTTTAAGGCTGCAGACCCTGAATTGGGATACAGCCCAGGAGTGACATGTTTAGCCACATGTTCTCCTTAAGTTGCTGGCTGTCTGAGTGGTGTCCAAGAAATGATGTGGGCTTCATAGATAATTGGCAAATCTTCTGGAGGAGACCTGGTCTTGTTAGGAGAGACGGCATCCATCCCACTTTGGATGGAGCAGCTCTCATTTCTAGAAATATGGACAAATTTATTAAACCCCCTAAAATATGACTATCCAGAGTTGGGACCAGGAAGCAGAGCTGCAGTCTTACACGCCTCTCTGCAGCTTCTCTCCTCCGGAAACGACAGCCTCAAGACAGCATTTAATCTGTTATTAGCAGTGTTGGGACTAACGCGTTATTAAGTAACGCGTTACAGTAACTACGTTATTATTGTGGTAACGAGCACGGTAACTAGTTATTATGCCAAAACCAGGAACGCGTTACTCATTACTGGGATTTAGATAGGCTCGTTACTCGTTACTTAGTGTGGTGGATATCGCGGAGCTTCCACAGATTCAATAACATTAGCAAGTGGTGGAAGCCAGCAGGTGGATGAAGGAAAAGGGAGGCAAGAGGAGAGACCCGAAGCGGCCGCCGGTCCGCGTGTCAGGTGAACTGAACTTCAGGTAAGAACTTATGACCTGCAGTCTATCTGAGTCAGATACAGTGGCTTGCAAAAGTATTCGGCCCCCTTGAACTTTCCCACATTTTGTCACATTACAGCCACAAACACGAATCAATTTTATTGGAAATCCACGTGAAAGACCAATACAAAGTGGTGCACACGTGAGAAGTGGAACGAAAATCATACATGATTCCAAACATTTTTTACAAATAAATAACTGCAAAGTGGGGTGTGCGTAATTATTCAGCCCCCTGAGTCAATACTTTGTAGAACAACCTTTTGCTGCAATTCCAGCTGCCAGTCTTTTAGGGTATGTCTCTACCAGCGTTGCACATCTAGAGACTGAAATTCTTGCCCATTCTTCTTTGCAAAACAGCTCCAGCTCAGTCAGATTAGATGGACAGCGTTTGGGAACAGCAGTTTTCAGATCTTGCCACAGATTCTGGATTGGATTTAGATCTGGACTTTGACTGGGCCATTCTAACACATGGATATGTTTTGTTTTAAACCATTCCATTGTTGCCCTGGCTTTATGTTTAGGGTCGTTGTCCTGCTGGAAGGTGAACCTCCGCCCCAGTCTCAAGTCTTTTGCAGACTCCAAGAGGTTTTCTTCCAAGATTGCTCTGTATTTGGCTCCATCCATTTTTCCATCAACTCTGACCAGCTTCCCTGTCCCTGCTGAAGAGAAGCACCCCCAGAGCATGATGCTGCCACCACCATATTTGACAGTGGGGATGGTGTGTTCAGAGTGATGTGCAGTGTTAGTTTTCCGCCACACATAGCGTTTTGTTTTTTGGCCAAAAGTTCAATTTTGGTCTCATCTGACCAGAGCACCTTCTTCCACATGTTTGCTGTGTCCCCACATGGCTTGTGGCAAACTGCAAACAGGACTTCTTATGGTTTTCTGTTAACAATGGCTTTCTTCTTGCCACTCTTCCATAAAGGCCAACTTTGTGCAGTGCACGACTAATAGTTGTCCTATGGACAGATTCCCCCACCTGAGCTGTAGATCTCTGCAGCTCGTCCACAGTCACCATGGGCCTCTTGGCTGCATTTCTGATCAGCGCTCTCCTTGTTCGGCCTGTGAGTTTAGGTGGACGGCCTTGTCTTGGTAGGTTTACAGTTGTGCCATACTCCTTCCATTTCTGAATGATCGCTTGAACAGTGCTCCGTGGGATGTTCAAGGCTTGGGAAATCTTTTTGTAGCCTAAGCCTGCTTTAAATTTCTCAATAACTTTATCCCTGACCTGTCTGGTGTGTTCTTTGGACTTCATGGTGTTGTTGCTCCCAATATTCTCTTAGACAACCTCTGAGGCCGTCACAGGGCAGTTGTGGAGCTGTTTTGCAAAGAAGAATGGGCAAGGATTTCAGTCTGTAGATGTGCAAAGCTGGTAGAGACATACCCTAAAAGACTGGCAGCTGTAATTGCAGCAAAAGGTGGTTCTACAAAGTATTGACTCAGGGGGCTGAATAATTACGCACACCCCACTTTGCAGTTATTTATTTGTAAAAAATGTTTGAAATCATGTATGATTTTCGTTCCACTTCTCATGTGTACACCACTTTGTATTGGTCTATCACGTGGAATTCCAATAACATTGATTCATGTTTGTGGCTTTAATGTGACAAAATGTGGAAAAGTTCAAGGGGGCCGAATACTTTTGCAAGCCACTGTATAAACCAAGTTTAGGTGGAGTTTATTTTCGGTATGCTGACATTTTCGTACTGCGTGCTAGCTAGCATGACGGAGTTTCTATACAGCTGGGTGGGTGCTATGTTACTGATGTTGAACTTTATTTTGTTCATACAGTTAATTATTAGAGTTGCCAACCGTCCAGTAAAAAACAGAATCGTCTCGTATTCAGAGAAAATATTACGCGTTTCGTACTGAGGTGAAAAGGAACAGTTTGTCCCGGACTTCAGCTACAATGAAAAAGACACAAAGCTGAAGCTGCACAGCTGCCTCTTCTTCTCTCATTCTCTCCTCTCCTGTTTCTACTTCAATCACGAAACTGATCAATGATCAGCTGATCGGCTTTTCTCTCTTGTTTATTTATCGCCCACTTTGCGCCAGAAAGAGGAAACCAGCGGATGTCGCGTTAAACAACAGCAGCACGTTTAAGCTTGATCAGCTGTTGTTAGAATTCATTTGCTTTTAATTTCTAGTATCAGCTGATGTTTGCTGCAGCCACAGCTGTAAAGCTGCTGGTCATGATATCGGTTTGGTTATCTGGTGAGAGGGAAACATGCAGATGAAACCAGGAGATGTCCTTACTGAATCATCAGAGCTGAACAGGTGATGGAGAAACAGGTTTACCTTTTAGGTGACATGAATGAGTTAAAGGGAAGTTATGAGCTGTTTCTGAGAGACAAATAACACCAGCATCCTTTTCTACGTAGCTGACAGCTGGTAACTGTGCAGGGGCGGATCTAGGAAATTTTTGCCAGGGGTCCATGTAGGGCATTAACAGGGAAAGGGGGGGACAAGGAAATAGTTTTCTTTATTATTCTCATTTAAAATGTCTCGCTTTTAAAAAAATAATTATCTGAGTCTTACAACAAACAATTGATAGATTGATACATATATACCATCAGAACAGTGTACATCACTGTCACAACAGTGTTTATTTTCATTCAAAGGCTTTATGATTTTTCCTATAATGGTGGGCCGGTCTCTAGTCAAAATGCCCGGGACGATGTTTTTGTCCCAGTCCAGCTCTGTATGCAGCTCATCTGCAGTCTGGTGTTACCTACATCTTCCTATTCAGAAGGCAGAATTTCCAAGTTCTGAGTACAATCAAAAGCACCACGACTGCAGTTTTTGTGTTGGATGTAAAAAGCAGGCTAGAATCATGGCGGCGGTCAACGACGGTCCAGGCGTGGGATTTCTCTCATGGAAATGTGCACATTATTTTTTCCTTTCTATTGGTAGGTGGCACAGTGGACTTGTGGCAAGTAAGCAAGCTAGAAGACTGGCAATCTTGCTGGGTATCCAGTTACGGAAGCAACACATTAACAAGAGAAGTCTGAGTAAAACCAAAGTTACTTTCCCTAGTAACTAGTTACTTTGAAAGTAACGAGTAACTTGAAGTAACTGAGTTACTTTTTTAGAGAAGTAACTAGTAATGTAACTAAGTTACTAATTTAAAGTAACTTACCCAACACTGGTTATTAGACTATTAAATATTTCACTTTAATGTTGCAACTATGCGGTCACTTCTGTCTTTAAACAAAATAATATTTTCCAGTTACAGAAATCATGAAATCCAAACTAAAGTGTTACTGATGCTATATGCATTTTATATAAATAATCAATGATGGTACTGACATGAAGGAAGAGAAAGTTACAGGTTGCATCCTTTGAATTTGTCTCGGTGCCTTTGGGCGATTTTCAGAAGGACAGATGTTTGTGTTCAATTCTTATATCCATTTTTTTAAACACAAACAGTATTTTAAAGCTTCTAAAGAGTAAAATATTAATGATAATTATAATAACAATAATAAAAAGAAAAGCTCTCAGATCCATCAAACCAAGCAGCAGAAAGAACAACAAGAGAAGAGAAAACTTTAACCTGTAGACTTCATTATGTTCCAGCTGCTGTGCAGCTCAAAAACTTCATAATTACACCCTGTGGTATTTAGGCAGCAGAACAACTAAGAATAACAACTACAAATAATATTTTTAGGTTTCTGTTGTACTGCAAGTTTCTGTACAGGAGAACCAAACCAAGAGCAAATATTACGTCTCATTTACACCAAAGCACGAAGAGCCTTCAAAACTTAGCAAATTGAATCATCTTTGTTTAGATGCAAGAAGAATCATATAGAAATGGAAAAGTATAAATATAAATCCAGAGCAAAGATATCCTCTAAATCAGCGTAGCACATGTGCAGCTGCTGGGATTCACTTAAGCATTCGGCTCGTTGCTGTTGCAGATTTTTCTCTCGCTGTTCTGGCTCACAGCGCTAAAAGCACAAAAATAAATATCCCCAAAGGTGTGAAAGGGAGCTAATTAGTAAGAGTATTGTTACTCTCCCCAGGAGTAGTCCAGCAGTAGAAATCAGTCCAATAACAAGGTGTGTAACATCTAGCAGGGTGACAGAAAAACCCAGGGTAACTTCTAAGGACCTCAACGTCTCTCTCACATTGCGTTTTTTAAACATGTTTCCATTTGTCACTTCAGTCTTTATTCTGAAATACAGGAAGAGAAATCATGGCTGAAACAATTTCTCATGAAACCAGGGGTGTGGTCCAACAGTCAGTTTTGATGAGGAAGGTTCTGTGGGATTAAAGAGTTTATTTTGCAGCTACAGTATATTCTGCAGCATTAACATTGCATTAATAATATAATCTACAGCATTGATATTGCATTAAGATGGTTATTGAACATGCTGACCTCACATTAACATTTTTATTACAGGTGCAGCTATAATTATTGTATACACATATTGCATTTATTAAAGAGGGAAGCTCAGTCAACTAGTGGAGGGTCGTAAGCTTTGTTTGGCGCTATGTCCAGACAATTTATTGTGTTAAGGACTTTGAGCTATGGAAAGAACACGCTTACAAAACACATATATCAGGTTATCCATTAGTATTTCTTATATTCATTTATATCCTTTTTATTAAGCTTTGAGTAGTGGCATTTTGGTAAAGTATTTATTCAATAGATTACATATGGTCTTAGTTAAGATTATTACACATATCACAGAGAGCTTCTGTCTGGTAAAAGGTCAGAAGCGTCAACAGGCGGAGCGAGGCCGAGTGGATGCTGAGGTCGTGACACACTCGCACACACAAACAGTAGATAGACTCATGTTTAGGTAAAAGTTCAAATATTCAAATAATAGTTTGCAAAACCTTGTAACGGTAAGATTATGTTTGCATAAGAGACAGTTTGTTCTAGGGGATGTAGAATTACAGGGATTATTTTACATAACCATCATCTTTATCATTGCATTAATTATCATTTCATCCAAGCATTTATTGAAGTTGCTGGCATTATGTTATAATTTGTATTACAGGGGTTATCATAATCACATATTAACATGTTTATTACAGGTGCAGTTACAACCACTTTAAATCGTTGAGTTAAATCTATAATCTTAAAAGCTTGTATGCTGAGTATATTGTTACAGTAAAATAGTAGCTGAGCAAAGGCCTGAATGTATTCAGCTTCTTGTTGCATTTGAGTTTGCCTAGTAACAGGTGACAGAAAGAGGACAAGTCCATGGGGACCTCAAAGGCCTGAGATCATCACCATATTTGGAAGAGGATGCCAGAAAGGGGAACTTCTGTGTCTGCATTTATCTCTTAAAATTGATCATTATCTGTAGAGGAGGCAAACAATGTTCTTAAGATGCAAATTATGTGCTTGTAAACGCAAGAGGGGGCGTTATAATACCCTGATGTTATAAAAGCAATCTGAAGTGTATTTTTGGACGGGGATTTACAACTGATGGTTTCCAGTGTACGTCTCCCCACGCTGCGTGTATTCATTAAAATCAATTGTTTGACCGACCTCTTCTGGACCATCATTGTTTTACTCTCGTCCTCAATTTCGGACCCTTAACATTTGGTGCATTGGCCGGTGGTTGAGGGGGAGAGAGTTGGAGGTTGAGACCGAGAGGGTCCGAGGCGCTCGAACGGGCAGACACGAGTCAGTGGTCGAAGTGAGTGGACATAAGCCGGCTTATTCAAAGGTAAGGCACAACCTGTTGAATTATTCCAAAGTGTGCCAGATTGGACATTACAAAATTAAAAGTCTACTTACTGAAATTACTGGTAAATGTCTGTTTTGATTTTGGTGAAAATCTCATGAGAATTGAAATTGAAGTAATGATAATGAAACGTTAAGTGACAGTACTAACTAAAGAAAAAGCAGTTGGACTGCTAAGTAAAGAAAAAGCAGTTGGACTGCTAAGTGAATTTAGAATAATAGGTAATTGGTCGTTTTGTGGGTTACACTCCCAATTGGTTATAAGGTTGGACCTGCGTCGGTCATACACTTGTTTTGAGTGTTGATTGTTGTTTCAAAGTATTATAAATTTTGTAGAACAGGACTCTGGGAGTCCTAAGAAGCGCATAGCCCGGACGTTGCGATCCCTCCTCGATGTGGACGCACATTGTTGACCTATCGGCGAATAGGGTTAGCTCAGTTTGGCTTGACCGTGGGGTACAGGGCATCCTGAGATAAGCTAGTGATTGGATCACTTGACCGTTTGGAACGGTATTTACGCTTTTTTGGGTAGCAAAGTTCGGAACTTGGGCGTAGGAGGCTTTTAAATTGTGTTAGGGCATTAGATATGTGACCACGGCCCGGGGCCGAGACTGGTTAATTGATCGCAAAAAACTTGGCGTTTATCCCTTGGAGGGTTAATTTAAATTTGTCAAAATTCTGTAGGTTGTGCAATCTCAGGCCTGATATTTGTTGTTATTGTAATTATAAGACGTCTTTGTAATATAAAGTAAGAGGTTTGGTGTGAAAGGAGTCTGACCCAGCACTGAGCTGAAGTGCTGATGCCATTTTTAGACAGAGTGTGTGTGAAAATGCAAATGAGGCAGCTGCGAAGTCCCTAGAGTTTTAGGAAGTTTATAGAGACTGTTACACATTGCTGAATGCCTGCATTTAAGACGCTGGGTTTGTTTATTACAATATTGTAAGTAAAGTTTTTATTTTTATGCCATGACTGTATGACTTTTTGGCTGGGTTTTGAGATAGAATACATAAACTGTTGATACTTAGGACCGCTATTTGGGGTCTGAAAACTGAAAGTGACCTTGGAATAATTTCATTAATAAAGATGTCTGTAAGTGATGTCTCTTTTGGTGTCTACAAGTGTGAGATTATTCTGTTATCATATGTTACCTTATATCTGTAATCAAAGTAGTTGAATTATGATACTGCTGTAGATCATATTATACCCCTTAATATAGAGTGTGTGATCAGTATGTAGTTTTAGTTTGCATTATACTTCTGACTTAAAAGAGTGTGAAAATCATTAGATCTATTTGATTGACCTGTATTACTCGACACTGTTGAATGTGTTACACTGTTTCTTGACATTTCATACTGCTGAATCATGAAGAGAATGTTGTGTGCAGAAGACCTTGTGTCTAGAATAGAAGAAACAGACCACATTCCATACCCCCACCTTTACGGAGAGCAGAAAAACAAGGAGCCGAGGTCATAACTTAGGCGCCGTAGAAGAGAAAAACATGTGAATGTTTAGGCTTTTACGACTAGGTGGGGGCCACTAGGGGCTATAAAAGGCTGAGTAACCCGTCACCATTTTGAGACTTGCTGTGACCCTCTGCAGGCAGGTCTCCCCATCATGATGGTTCTTATGCTCTTAAGTGTTGAATAATATGGAAATAAATAATTGTTGATTGAGCATTTATACACCGAGTATTGTCCTTCCTTCAGCCCAAAGATTAAAAGAATTGGGAGATTTCAACACAAGTAAGATGTTTTAGAATTTTTAGATGGGTTTTGTTTCAGTTTGAGATAACATACACAGTTACATTTGGTGTTTCTAATGTATTGTTGTTGACTTTGAGTGATGAATATAGGTGTAAGTCATTTGACTTTTGTTGGGCAGAGGAGGACTTTAGAAGATTGTAAGTGGTTTTTTAGTCCGATAATATATAAGTAGTTAGATTTGACAGACTTTTTACATTTTGGTTTTATGTTAATATAGGTTGCAACGGGCACAGAGGAAACACAGCACAACATCTTAAGGGTTTAAAATAATAATAAATAAATGAATAAATACAGGGAAGTTTCTTAAGGGTTTTGGGTGTGTTTTAGGGATAGTTTTTGTGGGTTTTAGGGGAGTGTGTTTTGTGTGTGTCAAACGGGAGGTAACATGAAAACAGAGGAATTAGAGACTAGAATGTCCTAGAAAGCAATAAAATGCAAATTAGCAAGCTGTGAACGGGTTAAACCACAGTTGGTTTCACAAGTACTGCTGCAAACATTGTTGAATGCGTGTGTTTAAGACACCATTTATGTTTATTAGAGGGTATAAATAAAGTTCTGAGTTGCTGTAGTGGATGTATAGTAATTGACTGAGTTTTGATATATATACATATATATATATATATATATATATATATATATATATATATATATATATTGAGTGCACTGTATATACCGAAGACTAAAATATTACTTTCAATAGTAACTTCTCTTTAGTAATAAATGCTGGGGTGTTTTATTTTTCCATTTATGTGTGCTGTGAGAATGATTAGAGGTTTCAATTGTTCTTATTTCATTTGCTCCTTCTGAGTTTGAAAAGCACGCCTGTAAAATACTCTTAGGAAAGCGTATTTTGAGTGATTTTAACTGTGTGAATGCTGTCAGTATTTGATTTGAGTGACTCTGTGTGATTGGTACCAAATAGTAAATAAGTAATAATAACACTAGGGAGGTTTATAGTAGAATGAGTGAAAAAGTGGAAGGTTGAGAGAAAAGGCAGTGTGTGTGAGACGATTATGAAAGTATTGTGTGAATGATGTCACAAAAACTGACAAATGCAAAAACTTGGTATATTTAAAAGTGTGTGTGTGAGAAGAGGGTGTATTGTTTTTAGACCAAGACCTAATAAAACTAAAGAGGGTTTGTAGACTGTAAATATGAAAAAACAAGTGTTTGATTAATCTGTAGAAACAGGAAAGAGAAACAGAAAATACTGTGCTGCTGTGTTTGTGACAGGAAGGTGTGTGTGTGACTGATGATGTCAGGGGAGCACCCAGAGAAATTGAGGACGAGAGTAAAACAATGATGGTCCAGAAGAGGTCGGTCAAACAATTGATTTTAATGAATACACGCAGCGTGGGGAGACGTACACTGGAAACCATCAGTTGTAAATCCCCGTCCAAAAATACACTTCAGATTGCTTTTATAACATCAGGGTATTATAACGCCCCCTCTTGCGTTTACAAGCACATAATTTGCATCTTAAGAACATTGTTTGCCTCCTCTACAGATAATGATCAATTTTAAGAGATAAATGCAGACACAGAAGTTCCCCTTTCTGGCATCCTCTTCCAAATATGGTGATGATCTCAGGCCTTTGAGGTCCCCATGGACTTGTCCTCTTTCTGTCACCTGTTACTAGGCAAACTCAAATGCAACAAGAAGCTGAATACATTCAGGCCTTTGCTCAGCTACTATTTTACTGTAACAATATACTCAGCATATAAGCTTTTAAGATTATAGATTTAACTCAACGATTTAAAGTGGTTATAACTGCACCTGTAATAAACATGTTAATATGTGATTATGATAACCCCTGTAATACAAATTATAACATAATGCCAGCAACTTCAATAAATGCTTGGATGAAATTATAATTAATGCAATGATAAAGATGATGGTTATGTAAAATAATCCCTGTAATTCTACAATTCCCTCTCTTGACGTCTCTTCCAGAGACGTCACCACACCGTTTTCTTGTGTCACTCCTCGACCCACTTTGTCACCTCTAGATCCATTAATGGCATCATGGGCACCGAAACCACCATTCCCAGGTCCACTGCCTTCGCTCTGACCCTCTCTAGCCGTCCCCTGACTCAGCAAATCAGACAACAACCTCATGTCATCTAGGTGGTCCAGTAATAAAACGCCAGCTCCCACTTGAAAACCCTTCATGCTTAAGTGGTCTCTGCTCCTTTCCTGGGTCCCTCTCTAGTGGAAATCTTCTCCTGTAAAGGATAGAAAACAAACAGCCTCTCTCTGCTACACCTCACTAATCTACTGTGTGCATCTAATGTTCCTTTAAGTATTCAAACTTGGTTCACAATATCATGTTCTGGGCTTTATCCTTTATATTAACTTTACTTAATCTCAATGCTCTTTATGTGTGTGAGCCATGCTTTTAGCATTTATCTCTTAAAATTGATCATTATCTGTAGAGGAGGCAAACAATGTTCTTAAGATGCAAATTATGTGCTTGTAAACGCAAGAGAGGGCGTTATAATACCCTGATTTTATAAAAGCAATCTGAAGTGTATTTTTGGACGGGGATTTACAACTGATGTTTTGCAGTTTACATCTCCCCACGCTGCGTGTATTCATTAAAATCAATTGTTTGACCGACCTCTTCTGGACCATCATTGTTTTACTCTCGTCCTCAATTTCGGACCCTTAACAGGGATAAGCAGAGTTAGAAGATTATCGGGAAGGACCTGGCCTCCGGAAGAAGAAGATGTCCTCCCGAAGGGTGTCAGAAGTCGTCAACAGAAGATTTGTGGTTTTGGAACTTATGCATGTATTGTATCTGCTTGACGCAGGAGGGGGTGTCATAAACAATACCCTGATGCTATAAAAACAACTGCTTGTGTATTATCGGGCGGAGATCGATGATGGTGTGTGCAGTGTTCATCTCCCCACGCATGTGTTCATTAAAAATCATCGTTTCACCGACTCTTCTGGACCAATTGTTGTTTTTGTGCTCATCCTTAATATTTGAGCCCATAACAGTTCCTAACTGAGAGAAGTGACCCAGAAGTATCTGTGTAGCAGCCACAATGAATCAAGACCATGAGCTTTATTAACTGATCAAAGTCTATTCTTTCATCTTCTGTATTATTCAGTTTGCATTGGTAATGCCCATTATTGTAATGCTTTTTTAAGATGAGCAAAACTTTATTTTACTTTGGGTTAGCTGGGATAAGTGATGGATGGAGGGAACTTTACTTCAGTCACAGAAATCCTAAACAGGAAGGAGGAGCAGAGTTACAACGGATCACTATCCAGCAGGTAAACAAGATTTATTTCAATTTCTTGGCCATGAGTGAAATTTACTAAGTGGGCAAATTAGGGTGACGATACAGTTCCAGAGTGATCTATTAGTAGTGCACCAATTTACATTCAGAGATGCATGCAGCCAGTTCATTTCAGTATTAACTGGCTTTCTAGAATTAGAATTAGAATTAGAATTAGAATTCAACTTTATTGTCATTGCACATGTCACAGGTACAGGGCAACGAAATGCAGTTTGCATCCATCCAGAAAGTGCTTTAGTCGTGATACAGATATATTACAATATAAATTAGCAATAATAGAGATGTGTAAGTATATTACAGAAATGGGTCTATTATGGTATGTTATAATGTACACAGTGTGAAGTATGTTATGAATATTCTATAACTAAGTATGTACAGGCTGTAGTGAGTACAAGCTATGTACAGGCTATGAACAGGATATAAATATGAAATAAAAACTATACAGAAATCTGAGATATACAGTTATACAGAAATGTGAACTATGTAAGTTATAAACAGTTGTGGGATTAAAAATTATCATATGTACAGAATGATTATCTACACAGAACTATACAGTAGTGGTAAAGTGCTAGTGGTTGTGTGTATGTTCAGTCCATGAGTTTAACGTGGGTCAGATGTCAGGAGGCAGAGTTCAGGAGTCTGACAGCTGTGGGGAAGAAGCTGTTCCGGTGCCTGGTGGTCTTAGTCCGGAGGCTCCTGTAGCGCCTCCCAGAGAGCAGGAGGGTGAAGAGTCTATGTGATGGGTGACTGGGGTCTTTGATGATTTTCCCAGCCCTTTTCAGACACCGCTTCCTGTAGATGTCCTTTATGGCAGGAAGTGGTGCTCCGGCGATGCGCTGGGCAGTTTTCACGACCCTCTGCAACGCCTTCCGGTCCGAGGCAGAGCAGTTCCCGTACCAGACTGTTATACAGTTGGTCAGGATGCTCTCGATGGTGCAGCGATAGAAGTTCACCAGGATGTCTGAGGACAGGTGGTTCTTCCTCAGAGTCCTCAAGAAGAAGAGGCGCTGGTGAGCCTTCTTGACCAGCTTGGAGCAGTTGGTCGTCCAGGTGAGATCCTCGGAGATGTGGACTCCCAGGAACTTGAAGCTGCTCACACGCTCCACAGCCATCCCCTTAATGTGGATGGGTGGATGTGGGTCAGCATTCCTCCTGTAGTCCACGATGAGCTCCTTAGTCTTCTCGGTGTTAAGCAGCAGGTTGTTTGTGTCGCACCACTCAGCCAGGCGATCCACCTCCTCCCTGTAGGTGGCCTCGTCGTTGTCACTGATGAGGCCAATCACCGTGGTGTCATCTGCAAACTTAATGATGGTGTTGGAACCATCAGCAGGTTTGCAGTCGTGGGTGAAGAGGGAGTAGAGGAAAGGGCTCATCACACAGCCCTGTGGTACACCGGTGTTCATTGTGATTGTTGATGAGCAGCGGTTATCCAGTCGGACATGTTGGGGGCGGTTGGTCAGGAAGTCCAGTAACCATTTGCAGATGAGGGAACTGATGCCCAGGTCTGTCAGTTTCCTGATGAGTTGTGAGGGGTGGATTGTGTTGAATGCTGAACTGAAGTCTATAAACAGCATTCTGGCGTAGGTGTTGTTGTTGTCCAGGTGTGAGAAGACAGAGTGCAGTGCGATGGAGACTGCATCCTCTGTGCTCCTGTTCTGGCGGTATGCAAATTGGTGGGGGTCCAGGGTGGGGGAGACAGGATTTGAAGTGTGCTAAGACCAGCTGCTCTAAGCACTTAGTGATGATGGGGGGTGAGGGCTACTGGGCGGTAGTCATTGAGGCTAGATGGGTTGGAGTTTTTGGGTATCGGGACGATGGAGGTGGATTTGAAGCAGGCCGGTACCACAGCGTGGGCCAAGGACAGGTTGAATATGTCTGTGAGCACTCCTGCAAGCTCCCCAGAACACGCTCTGAGAACACGCCTGGGGATACCATCAGGACCTGCAGCCTTGTGGACATTGATCCTGCTCAGCACCGCTCCTACATCGGTGGGGAGAGAGTCAGAGGTTGGTGGTCTGGCGTCATGTCTGTTATGGTTGTGGTTGTGGGGTTCCCTCGCTCAAAACGAGCATAAAAGTTGTTGAGCTCGTTGAGGAAGGAGGCATCAGAGGATGTGGGGAGGGTTTGGTGGTCCTGTAGTCTGTAATGGTCTGGAGTCCTTGCCACATGCGTCGGGGGTTGGAGTTGGAGAAGTGTTCTTCTACCTTCTTTTTGTAATGGTGTTTGGCTTTTTTGATGCCCTTCTTTAGATTAGCCCTGGCTGTACTGTAGGCGTGTGCATCTCCTGACCTAAAGGCGGTGTTGCGGGCCTTCAGGAGGAGACGAACATCCCGGTTCATCCAAGGCTTCTGGTTGGGGTACATGGTGATCCGTTTCTGGGTGGTGACACTGTCTGTGGTTTCGAGATGTAATCCAGTACAGATGAGGCGTACTGGTCCAGGTCTGTGTGGGTGAACATATTCCAGTCTGTGTTTTTAAATCTGTCCTGGAGCACTGCGTCTGTCCCCTCTGGCCACACATTTTAATTGTCCTCACAGCAGGTTTCACACGTTGGATGAGTGGTGAATACCTAGGTGTGAGGAACAGGAGAGATGGTCCGATTGTCCAATGTGGGGAGGGTGTTGCTTTGTAGGCTCCAGCCAAGTTGGAATAAACATGGTCTAAAGTCTTGTCTCCTCTGGTGTGGCAGGAGACATGTTGGTGGAATCTGGGGAGGACTGTCTTTAAGTTGGTGTGGTTGAAGTCGCCAGCAACAATAAAAGCAGCCTCGGGGTGTTTATTCTGGTGTTTGTTAATGGCTGCAGAAAGTTCTTTCATGGCCAACCTAGCATTAGCGTCGGGGGATATACACTGCAGTGAGTATGATCGAAGTGAGTTCTCTGGGGAGATAATAAGGTCTGCATTTGACCATTAAAAACTCCGCATTAGGTGAGCAGTGACTCTCAGTAGTAGTGGAGTTCATGCACCAAGCATTGTTAATATAAATGCACAAACCTCCACCTCTGGTCTTGCCGAGTCATCTGCTAGCCTGTCGGCTCGGTGTGTGTGGCGTCCTGCTAACTCGATAGCATTGTCCGGGCAGCTGTTGTTCAACCATGTTTCGGTGAAAAACATGACATTTGAGTCCATAATCCGTCTGTTGTTAGTGATGGAGAGCCGTATCTCATCCATTTTGTTTGCCAGAGAACGGACATTGGCGAGGAAAATACTGGGTAAAGGCAGCCGATGTGGTGTTAGCTTTAGGTTAGCCCGTAGCCCTCCGCGCCTACCTCGCCTTTGTTTACGTTCTCGGCGCCGTCTGCGTGCACTTCCGCCCGGCCGGGGAGAGTGGGCAGCCTCCGGTGTTCTGGAGATCTCTGGGATGAGTCGGAGATCGGCAATAAAACTGTTGGAGTTATGAGTCCAGATGTCCAGAATCTCTTGTCTGCTGTAGGTCAGCAATGCACAGCAATTCTGGATGAATAATCCGGTTAAAAGTAGATAAAAAACCGCTAAATAGCAGATTCTGGAGAGACACTGAGCCTCGCGTTGTTCACGCGCCGCCATCTTGGTCGTATTTCTACCAACAGCAGCACAAAAACTGCAGATTCGATCATGGAGACACTGAATCTGCTAAACTAATTAAAACATTGTAAGTGCAGGTCTTCAGTTTACGTTTCTTTGTGAAAACAGCACAGCAAAGGAGACTCTGATGTTTTGGTATAAGGGATAAATCTTCTGACCAAACCTGCTGGGACTGTGTGAGGTCCTGAGGCTAAGAGTAAGGATTTATCCACAGGAGAGCTGCGTTCTTACAAACCATCCCACTGTGTAAACCTGACATCTGTGGAACAGCTGAGCTGTATGATGTGTACAAGGACACAAAACATTATTTAGCATCAGATCCCGAGCCCTCCATGTGTTAATCAAGAAACTGCTGTTGTGCTACATCCATAAATAATGAATAAATTAGGAGCTAAAGCTAAAAGGACAGTTTATTTGTACCATCTTCATGTGAACACATTCAAGAACATCACAGATGAAAGAAACATTAAAAACTTCCACACTACATAAAGCAAGAAAAATAGTTTTTCTTTCAGGTGGTTTCAGAAAAACAAAAACATCAAACATCTCCAAGACTCTCTTTGAAAGAACTAAAAACCTTTATTCTCATGGTCCAATCATGAGTGAACTCCCCGATGAAGCCTTGTGTGCTAAAACATGTCAGAGTTTTAAAGGTTAAACATGAGTTTCCAAAACGTTTTGCTGGAGAACAATGAACTATTTGACTGAGTTTCAATTATTTACAGACGAGCAAAACCAGGACAGAGAAAAAAGGACAAAACTGACTCAGTAAAATGACAGAAAATAAGATCCCATGTAAATCTGTATTATGTAGAAGTTCAGCCCAGTAACCAGTTCAGTTCAGCACAAGTTTAAATGATTCTATCTGAACTCTGTGGAGCCTGATCTCAAGCTTTTTGAGTCTGACACTGAAACCAGAGGATCTTTCTGTCTCTTCAGATTCACTGTGATCCAGTGATGGGAGTGATTACAGCCCTGAGTGATCACGCTGATGTTTGCACAGAGCAGACAATGAGGTGAATGTTTGGGCACATTGGTAACAGTGAAACAGTTTATTAGTAACGTGGGATCGTTTGTGTTCGGAGTATGAACTGAGATTCCTGAAGCTCTTGTCACACTGGTCACAGCTGTAGTTTCCTTCCATGTGTGCACGTTCATGATTGTTACGGTTACCTGAACATGAGAAGCTTTTGTCACAGTGTCTGCACTTGTATGGTTTCTCTCCTGTGTGGACTCGTTTGTGTCTTTTAAGCTCACTTAAAGTGGTGAAGGATGACCCACACTGATCACAGAGGTGCTTTTTAACCCCACTGTGAATCAGTTCATGTTGTTTTAAGTCACTTGATGTGGTGAAGCTTCTCCTACATTCTTTGCAGTATTTCAGTTTGTCTCCAGTGTGTCTACGTTGATGTCTTTTTAGGGCGGCTTGCCAACTGAAAGTTTTTCCACAGAGGTCACAACGAAAGTCTTTCCCACCACCACAGTGATGACAGGGTTGAGAACTGGATCCATCTGTGTCGCTCTGCTTCTAAACAAAGACACAAAGACAGAGTAAGTCAGTCCTTCAACATTTTATCCTGAACGTCGCCTGAAATAAAGAGCATCTCTGCAGACGTCCAATTACATTTTACTGTTTCAGTGAACACACTCAGTTTACTGGGCTGCAATAACTATAATACTACCGCCATAATACTACAGTAATACTAAAATCATAACTGACATGAAAATCTGAATAATCACTAAGGCTATGTTCACACTGCAGGCGAAAGCGCATCAAATCCGATTTTTTTGACCCTATGCGACCCGTATCCGATCATGGTATGACAGTGTGAACGGCACAAATCCGATCTGGGTCACTTTCGTATGTGATAATGAATCCGATACATATCCGATGTTTTAGAAAGCGACTGCTGTTTGAACGGTCAAGTCGCATTAAATCTGTCTTTTACGTCACTGACACAAGACAGACGCCAATTATCAGCGCTGGAGAAGCGCCCGAGACGACATCGCGAACACTTCCTGGCCATCCAGTGTAGATGTCAGTGAAACTGTTGGGAAGACAACGTTGGAGAAACGTGAACATTTTATTTGTACTGTGTAATCTGCAGATTCTGACAGAAATCTGCAACTATCCTTTGAAGCACCGCTCCTCTAAAACAGCAATAAGGATCATTATTAGGTTGTTTACATTATTATGTAAATAACAAAGTAATTTAAAGCAAAAATTGGGAAACGTAAAGTCCGAAGTCTTTATATTAAGGGCCAACAGTCAAACAATATTGTTTGCTCTGGGTCTAAACAGAGCGAGTTGTGTGTGACGTCTTCTTTTGCGCATGCGGGCCGCTTTGAGCGTTCACACTAGAGCGCGTTTGCTGTCACATTTTATTTGTAGTGTGAACAAGCAGACAAAAAAAATCGGATTTGATCGAAAAATTGGAATTGAGCATTAAGACCTGCAGTGTGAACGTAGCCTAAGAGCTGCTTTTCCATGCAGTAGAATTGCTAACATGCTAACACAGTTTAATGAGCAGAGTTGTTCCAAACAGTCAGGCTAAAATGACAAAATAAAAATATAAATACATACCTCACAGTAACTGCACTTGTAGAGTCTCTTTCTGGTGTGGATCTGTTGGTGTCGTCTCAGGTACTGTGGAGATTTAAAAGTCTTCTCACACAGGTCACATTTATAAGGTCGTCCCTCAGTGTGGGTAAACATGTGTTGTTGTAAGTTTGCGTCTGTAGCAAAGTATTTGCCACACTGTTCACAGCAGTACACATCATGTCTGGTGTGAATGCGTAGGTGTGTATTTCGGTACCATCTCTGGCTGAAAGTTTTTCCACAAATGTCACAGCTGTATGCCTTAATTCCAGAGTGGGTAACTAGATGATTCTGTAAGGTGCTACTTTGAGTAAAAGCTCTGCCACACTGATCACAGCTGTACGCTTTAACTCCACTGTGGATAAGTTGGTGTTGTTTTAGGTAACCCTTCCTGGAAAAAGACTTTCCACACAAGTCACAGCTGAACGGTCTCTCTCCAGTGTGGATGACCTGATGATGTTTTAGTGAAGCCTTCCCAGTAAAACCCTTCCCACACTCGTCACAGGTGTATGCCTTAATTCCAGAGTGGGTAACTAGATGCCTCTGTAATTGGCCACTTTGAGTAAAATCCTTCCCACACTCGTCACAGGTGTATGCCTTAATTCCAGAGTGGGTAACTAGATGATTCTGTAAGCTGCCACTTTGAGTAAAAGCTCTGCCACACTGATCACAGCTGTACGCTTTAACTCCACTGTGGATGAGTTGGTGTTTTTTTAGGTGACCCTTCAAGGAAAAAGTCTTTCCACACAAGTCACAGCTGAACGGTCTCTCTCCAGTGTGGATGACCTGATGCTGTTTTAGATTAGCCTTCCCAGTAAAGTCCTTCCCACACTCGTCACAGGTGTATGTTTTCTCTCTCTTTCTTCTGTCAGGTTTGTCGGCCTCCTGAGAGCGCTGACTTCTCGCTCCATGTTGGTCCTGCAGTGACAAAGATACAAACAGAGGCAGTGAGTGAAATGCAGTCGTGGAACAAACTGAACCTTCAAACTCCCTCCATTAACACTAGTTTTAAACCTGAAGGTGGAGTGTGGCACCAAACACCTTAAAGGTCTCTTATCCCCACCTGCTGGTAGTTCTAACACATTACATCCAACCTGGTGCTAAAAATAATTCATGACTGTTTAAACACTAAAATCATGCCCATCCCTCCTGATTGTACACACACACACACACACACACACACACACACTTATATTTTTTTGTAATTTAAATTATTATTTTTATAATTTATATTATATTGTTGTTTCCTATTACATATTTCTATAATTTATATACATATACATATATATATATATATATATATATATACATATATCAATAATCATTTACTGATAATAAATCGTATGTTTATTTATTTGTTTATTCAAAAGGAACCCCATTAGCTTCCACAACAGATGTTGCTCGTCTTCCGTCAAATACAATCACATAAAATATTACACAATAAAGTGGATTCAAGATATCCACATAATTTTACATCCACAGTGAGGTTTCACAATTGTTAAAATATAAGCAATCAATAATAATAATATAATAATAATAATATCAATAACATTGAGGCACATTACACAAATTTCAAAAACAAATCCTCTCTTACAATATTTACAACAACTAAAAACTCTGTAAATCAGCTTTTAAATGTTCATTGAAGTTTTGAATAGTTGCTAATTCTCGAATTTTATAACTCAATTTATTCCACTTAAAAGATGCTCTAAATATAACAGTTTTACAAAAAGTTACTTTTAACTCGAGGATTTACTAAATTGGAGTTTGTTGAAAACTGTGTAATATGATTATGTGTTTCATCTGGATACTGCAGCTGAGCAGAATAAATGTGGTGTGTTTAACAGAATTGCTTTCTTTATAACTACAAGTAAGCCATAGAATATTTTAGCCTGTACAGGAAGCCAAGAAAGTTGATTATGCATTTTATCAATATTAGTATAGTATGAACATCTTAACACTAATCTGGACGCCTTATTCTGGACTAACTGAAGTCTGTTAAGATCTGTCTTATTAGCTGCTGACCAAATGATTGAACAATACTCCAGATGAGGCATTACTAGTGCATTAATGACATCTTTCATAATTGAAGAAGTGATACAGAAAGAGCATTTCATAGCCATAGCTATGCCTTGTCCCATTTTCTTAAAAACAGTCGATGTGCTGAGACCATGAAAGGTGGTGATTTATGGTAACGCCGAGTAGTTTAATCTGGGTGACGTGTTCTAACACTGGCTATGGAAAGACTCAGTTGTGGGCTGTTGACTAATCTGCTTCTAATTAACACAGATTTGGATTTAGATACGTTTAAAATCATGTTATTTTTACTTATCCAGTCAAACACATTCAGCAAATTTTGTTGTGACACGCTGATCAATTCAGAGTTGTCACTGGCTGAATAAAACATGGTGGAATCATTGGCATACCCAAGATTAAGCCAAGACATATTGCAGATCGTTTGTGAAAACTGAATAGAGAAGTAAGGCAGCTGCCTTGGGGTAGAGCACAGTTCATGTCGCAGCCCTCGGAGAAATAACCAGTATAATAAACCCTTTGTTATCTTCTGTCCAAATAATTTTTCATCCAGCACAGAGCAGCTGGTGAAAATCAATAACATTTTAGTTTATCAATCAAAAGATCAAAATTTATCAAATCAAACGCAGCACTAAAGTCCAAGAATACCACTTTCCCATCATCTAGATGTTTATACCATATATTATCTGTCATATGAATTAGAGCTGAGCTGGTAAAATGACCAGCTTGGTCCAGTGAAGAAAAATGTCTGATTGTAACCTGAGGGGTTTTTTTACATTAAGAAAAAGGCACCAAACATCAAACCAATTTAAGCCTAAACAGTAACACATGAAAGTAGAGCAGGGCGATATGACCAAAAATATTTATCACGATATACATTTGAAAGTTTGCGATAACGATATAACTGATGATATGATTGAGGCGAGACAAAATAATTTACAACTCCACAACTTTATTAGTGCAAAAAACCCATCAATGTATTTTCACTTAAACAAGCAGCTGTTTTTATGTGCATTAAAGTTATATAAAAATTTAACAGTGCAAATGCAAATTGCTTGCTGATAGTTTAACCAAAAGGCATTTCCAGAGGAAACTGGCCAACATTTGCTCTGTTGAATTTGCATTTTTTATATAACTTTAATACACATAAAAAAACAGCTTCTTTAGGTGAAAATACATTGGGTTTTTCTTTTTTTTTTTTGCACTAATAAAGTTGTGGAGTTGTAAAGTATTTTGTCTAGTGTCAATTATATCGTCAGCTATATCGTTATCGCACATTTTCAAATGTATATCGTGATAAATATTTTTGGTCATATCGCCCTGCTCTGTCTGTCACCTTCTGTGTTGAGCTCATTGTTTTCTCTGTAGTGGCTGAGCTGAGTCCAAGTAGCTGAAAATGTTCCTCTGCTGCTCCATCAGACTCTTCTCCGCCTGCTGATCAGCTGGGACACAAAACAGATCTTTGTTAGGCTCCACACTGCACTGAAGAGTCAAACTGTCTCATATGTTCATCTGACAAGTAAAAGAACACATTTCTGCTTCCCTAGGTGGGAAACTTATTGGAAACAAACACAAAAGGTTTGAGCACTGATACCTGGCATTGCTGGCATTGAAAGATGCAATGCCAGCAATGAGGATTGTCAAGACTAAAACCAATCATTAAGCAAAGACAACAGAGATCATTTGTTTCTGTTTATTTAGCATTCACAACATTTGTAGTTGCCTTCTGTACAGGGGAAGTCCACGCACACTGTGTGGTACCGCCATCCGCAGAAGGTGCATTCAATCTCTGTAAGAAAAACTAGATTGTCTGAGACTGAAATGATATTAACAAAAGGAGTGGTGATTTGTAAAACTTCAAGTGTATGATAAGGTGAAAACAAATACACAATTGCATGTCATGTAGTTGAAGGTTTTTCTTTTCTTTTGCAAGACCGGAAAACACTGAAAGTTACAAATGTATTGTGCTTGAAACAAATTCAAAATAGGTGATAAAGCCAGCTGCACATGTGTGTCACAAGTAAATCTGGCTGTATAATAAACAGAAACAAGTGATCCCTGCTGTCTTTGCTTAATGGTTGGTTTGAGTCTTGACAATCCACATTGCATCTTTCAATATGTTTGTGGGTAGATTTGAATGCACCAGTGTAAGTGCAGCCACTCAGACTCAATGTGGTCATAGAAACAGGTGCAGATGTGTCACGAGTTAATCTAGTAGTAGGCTATGGCACTTGGCCACAGGTGGCAGTAGTGGAGTGACCTCCATTTGAGACTGCTCCAGCTGCTCTGTGACAGTCAGTAGATCTGCTACAAATTGCAGATCATATGCAAGTTTTGGAAATTACATTATAAATATTCCGTTTTAATTTTGCACTCCAGTATGAACACAAATCCCCCAACTCGAGTTTCACCACAATTAACCTAATAGACCTACAGCTTAGTTCACAGATTCACTTTGTCTAAGGTTTATTTCTGGGATTTCACACAACCCAGTATTCAGATCGTGAATACATAATGGGCTTGGATTTACAACATTATGAATGAAATGTGCTCTATTTGGAAGCAGCATGTCCCCCTCCCCTTTCCAGGGGTTGTGTGTGAGACTTTAAATCATCAAACTGTAAATTATTAATTTTTAATTGTTATTGATCCCTTTACCCCTGGTCCTAAAATGAATATTTATTTTCTTACTCTTCTTATATTTTTTGTTTGTTTACTTGCACTGCTGTAACTGGAGCCTCGTCGTCTCGTCTCTCTATATACTGGACTGTATGTAGCGGAGATGACAATAAAGTTTACTTTGACTTCAGCAGCAGGCGCTCACTTTTCGCATATAGAACATCGGTGCAAATTAGAAGTCTATATCATAATATCTGGTGTTTCGTGTTTGTTGTTTTGTTTTTATTTTGTTTTATTTTGCGAGTTGGTTATTAGATGCAGCTAGAGACTCCCCCGCTGCCCCGCCCTCCCCCCCTGCGCCGCAAGCAGCAGGCGCACCTCGCAAACGGAGGGCGCCCTTACTCCCAGCAATAGAAAACCGATCGGTGCCTACGACATTCCCAATATGCGCTTGCATGACTTCGGGGCAGCATGAGTACGAGCAATTTTTTTGTTGTTGTTTTGCCGATGCCCGTGATGCCGCCCCGGGAAACCGCCCGTGTCGCCCGTATCAAAAACCGCTACTGTGTGTGTCACGAGTTAATCTGACTGTAGGCTATGGTACTTGGCCAAAGGTGACGCTGGTTGACTCGACTCAATTTGAGTGCACACAAAGTAAATTGCACGCTTTAGTTGTGCAGCGAAAATGAAAACCGCCCGTATCAAAAACCGCTACTGTCTATACTACTGTGCTGTGATGTCGCTCGTAAGGGTGAAACTCATTGTGAAACGTTTGAGAACCACTGCTACAGAACAATGGAGATTTCCGTTATATGGTAACACCTGCAACTCACGTGACGCCCAGAATTGTACAATACTGATGCTTGAGAGCGCGCGCGTGATGCAAGTATGTGTTGAGCGCGTGATCAGTGGTGAGAAAAACAACTCACAAAACTTGACCTTTCTATACTCGTGGCTCACTTGCACTTCTAATCTATTCGTTTGCACACTTATGTAACAGGGTCATAAATCACATTGTTATAATTACACAAAATGTGTTCTAAACCCCCAAACTCTTCCCTTTATACCTGACTTTTAGGACCTCCAAGCCTGTAGTTATGTTCATTATCAGTTAGAGCCCCTCCTCATTCTTTTCTTCTTCTTCTTTGGTGCAACCATATAAATACAGTGTACCCCTTTTGCCTCTCCCCTTTTCTACAATTCCCCTGTGGGAGAGGTTGGTGTAATTTCTTTCCCAACACTGTAAAACACTCATATAATGCATATTTAGCCACCTGGATGATTCTGATTGTGATTTTAGTTCAATTATTATCATTATTAAGCCTGTTTTTTGTTAGATGTTACAAATGTGTAGTATGTGTGTGCCATATGTGTGTTCTAGGGAACGTGAACACTAGCATGAATAGATAATTCTTGCTAGCTTGGAAGTTGTGGTGGGTTAAGCTAACCCTCTTCCCCACTGTTTGTGTTTGGTCATAGGAGCTGGAGTGGGCAAGCTATTTATTTGGAGGTCTTTCTTTCTTTCTTTCTTTTACCGTTTTTATCAGGTATGTCGGATTTCATGTTTGTTGTTTTTGTTTTATCAAATATGTTACGTGTAAATGCATATTTTATGTTTAATGTAATAATAAATGCCAGCCCCTTTTCTACAATTCCCCTGTGGGAGAGGAGCTGGAGTGGGCAAGCTATTTATTTGGAGGTCTTTCTTTCTTTCTTTCTTTTACCGTTTTTATCAGACACAACGCAGAATCCCACCGGTTACACTTACACACACACAGCTGTGGTTTCCTGTTTTGCTACACTCTGGAGAGCCTCGCCTTTAACGGTCTTCTCTCACAGACAGCAACAGAAAACTTCAGTCAGAAAACTTCGAAAAACTCGAGATTGACTGAACTCAGTTCAAAGTTACCTTGGCACTTACCTTTAGATGTGAGAGGTAGTGATGGTCCGCTTGAAGCTGATGCTCCGGTGCGTGTGTCAAGAAGATCAACACGCTGCTTCAGAAGCACTGTGTCGAGGCTTGATTCGTTTGGCAAGACTCACGTGATTAGTGACGTCTGAAGCTTCATTTCGAATGTACTTTTTTTATTGCTTTATTGAAACACAATGAGTATACAACATACAAACAGATGAAGTTTACGAAAGAACAGAACATGGACATACAAAACCAGGAGTAAAAAAAAACAAATCTTATTAGTACGCGCAAAAATCAACATATAAATATTGTTCTGAGAGGCTTTTTGTTGGTTGAGTCTGATATTGATTGTATGTACAATTCCATATCCTTATAAAAACGCAGAAATATGGTGTTTTATTAATAAACTTACATTTATGGATAAAAAATTTAGCTAAAAGTATTAAGAAATGTATTATAAAAAACATTTATCATTCTTCCTGGGGAACTTAAAGAAACAGAATAAAACATTTTCCATCATAAAGAAAAATCCCTTAAAATATGGACAAAAACAAAACTGCTAAATTCCTTCCAGAATCTCTGTGTAGAGGAACAGTACGAAAAAAGATGTGCCACAGTTTGTGGATGATCCCCACAGAAAGTTCAATTAGTATTTATGTCTCTTTTAAATGTTACCATATAGTGACTGGCTGGGTAACATTTATGAAGAATTTTATATGAGATTTCCTTCACTTTGTTTACAATTATATATTTATAGGATCATCCAGACTGTTTTCCAGGTGATATCTGGACCATGTCGGTTCCAGTAAGATATTATATATATGGGAGAGACACGAAATCATCTTGGAATAAACTACGTATTCTCTTATTGCTGTTACCAAGTTCTTGTGAAAAGCAGATTTTTCCCACTGCTGACTCAGCTGGATCAGGGAGAGTGACTGAGGTAGATATTGAGTTGTCAGTGTTTTTAAATAACATTAAAGTACCTGAGGGTATGGCACCAAGCACCATTGAGAATTCCCAAACACTGATGGGAAAATTATATAGTGTAAGGAATTCATTGTAAGTAAGTAGTACTCCCTCTTTATTAACCAGCTGAGCCACCAATAGGATCCCATTTTGGACCCAAGTTTCCAGGAAAAGTGATTTATTTTGAAATAAAATATCTCTGTTGTTATGGTTTTTCCATATAAAATTAAAGTGCATGCGGTAAAGGTCTTTACTAATCTTCTTATCCAGATGTAAGGAGAGAGCAGCATTTGCCAGTTGGGATATCCCTTCAGCTTTAGTAATTAACACTCTACCTTTCAGAGATAAATCCCTTTGCAGCCACTGGTTGAACTTTTTTCGTGTTTTTTTGTATAATCGGAGTGAAGTTTGACGAGCATCTTGACTTTTGGTCTTTGGATATTAACAGTCCTGGGTATGTGACTTCTTGTTTAACAGAAATGTTACAGATAGCATTTGCAGTGCAGCCTTTAATTGCTAGTAATTCATATTTTTTTAGATTTAGACATAAACCAGATGCCTCAGAGAAATCACTAATAACACTAAGGGCTGGATGGATTTGATTTGCATTCTTCAAGAAGAGTGTGGTGTCATCAGCTAGCTGGCTGATGATGAGCTCCTTATCAGCTATGGTGATTCCTTGTATAACAGGTCAAATCTCGGGGTGGAGTCTAATCATTTTAATTGAGCTATTGCAATTTGTGTACAAGGTTTTGAAGCTTTACAGAAAAATGCCAAATTTTTCCAAGAGTGGAAAATAAATTGATGTTCAATTGTATCAAAAGCCTTTTAAAAATCCAGGAAGAGAATGAAGCTATTGTCAGATACCAAATCAGAGTAATCAAGTAGATCCAAAACCAGTCTAATGTTATTAGAAATGTGTCTATTTCTCATAAAGCCTGATTGTGTCTCATTGATAATTGTATCCAAGAACTCTTTAATTCTGTTAGCAAGTACTAAAGCCATAATCTCATAGTCATTATTGAGCAGACAGATGGGTCTCCAATGATCAATAAGAAGTAAGTCTTTGTTTGGCTTTAGAATAAGTGTTATGAGACCCTGAGTAAGAGTAGGAGGAAGGGTGTTATTCTCTATACTTTCTATGAAAACCTGCAGTAAGAACGGAGCCAAGAGATTAGAAAATGATTTATAAAACTCTGCAGTTAAACCATCTGTGCCATCTGAGACAGAAATTAATTCTTTCTTCTAGGAGTCAAGTAATTTATCATTTTCAGTTTTGTTATTGTAACCATATATATATTTACTGTAATGAAAGTACTGTTATTCTGTCTAATTATTGAACAAAGGTAGTGATTGTCCTGCAGGGAGGGGGATGTTTTGCATCCCTGTAGACTCGGGAGGTGAGCTGCACAACGATGCCTCTGGGTCTGGTGCTATTCTGGCGCTTGGCTCTGAGTCGGTGTACGGTGTCGATGGCGTCAGGCAGCCTGTGATTTTGTTCTGCCAGAACAGATCGGCATATCTCTATCACCTTTCCTCTTACGTCTTCTTTCTCAGTCTCCTTGACTCCATGTAGTCTGAGATTCCAACTCCTGGAATATCTTTCCAGCTCAGATATTCCCTGATGGCCGTTGTCCACTCGGCCTTCCTCTTTAGTTACTTTTTTTCCAGGTCGCAAACTGTCCCCTTCATGTCTTTCATTTCCGCGCACACAAAATCAATCATCTTTTTGAGACCCTCAATCTTTATCGTATTATCTCTCACCATGTTCAAGTTCTCTCTCACCATGCTCTCGATGTTATCAGACCTGGTGTTTATTAGTGCCGATAAACTGGAAATTATCTGATTTACATCAACTTCTTCAGAGCTGGTGAATTAAGAGGTGTAACAGGGAGAGGTGGGAACTCATTCATTTCCTCTTCGGCTAACGTGAGTGTTACCACAGTAGCTGCGTAGTTATGGCAGCTATCCATTAGCAAGTTACTGGGCGTAGCACTCTCCTCGTTAGCATTCTCAGGCGTTGTCTTAGACTTGGAACTTTCCAGTCCCCTTTTTGCTTCTTTCTGATTCTGCATTTTGCTGCTTCTTGCCTTATGATTGTTGTATCGGTGCGGTCACATTACTATTTTTCAACAGACGGTTGAAGCTGTGTTCAGCTTACTGCACCTTATATCAGTTGCATGGAAGTAGCTGTAAGTAATCTGGACGCTACAGCTTCAACCAAAAAGGTAAATGGCTGCAAAAATTTTGTTGTTTGCAAAACTTTTGCATATAATTTTAAAATTGTCTATTTATATTTGTATTTAAAATCTTGAAATATGATTCATTAAACATGTTTGTGGTTGTTATGGTAAAATATATAACCTTTTCTATTCGGATTTTATATTTTTGTCTGATTTTAGATCAGATGTGTTAGTACAGTATATGTCAAAAAGAAAACATGACTGTAAATTCAGACATGTGAGGTTGTGCTGAAAAAAATGATACCAAAGAAGGCAAATTAAATCGTTTTTAAAGGGAAAATCATAAGTAGTTAAAAATGGCCAATTATCCCCTGGAGCCCAGAGGGTTAAACGTTTTTTTTAAAGTAACGCAATAGTTACTTTTCAAGTATTTAATTACTTTTAGAGTCTTGTAACTCAGTTACTAACTAAGTGACTTATTTGAAGAAGTATCTAGTAACTATAATTAATTACTTTTTCAAAATAACTTGCCAACACTGTTTATAAAGAAGTGAATCATTCGCAGGATTTGTGGAGTGTTCTGATGGTGAGAGATAGCAAACCACAGATTGTTCTATTGAGAGATATGGAGCCAGAGATGCAGAGGAGAGGTTCTGTCGTGTGGGAGTATTTTTGGTTGATTTTGGTCAGTTTTGGTTGGGTTTGCCAGCTTTGCGTTCTTGTTGTTTGTTTTTTGCATTTTATTTTATCTAAAAACGTAAAAAACTTAAATTGTCAAAAATCTGCTTTTCATAATATAAGCATCATGAAATAACTTTAGAAAGACTTCCATTTGACTCTTTACATTTAATGTAATAAAAAATATATTTCATTTTTAAAGTAATCTTAAAATGTGCAGCAATTTAATGTGTTTATTCTTTTTAGCTGATAGTCTGTGGAACCCAGGATGACCAGATGCAATAGCTTATCCCACATAATCTCTCCATTCGACTATTTTAAATTTGTTTATGTCTTATGCTTTTATGATTGTGTAAACTCCTTGGTTTTATGTTGCTTTTTACTCTACTGTGTACAGTGACCTTGAGTGTTTTGAAAGGCGCTTTCAAATAAAATGTATTATTATTATATTATTATTATTTTTTATTTTTTTTTTTTAAAGAATGATTTATTGATTTTTTGGAACAACACAAACAGCAACAAATCAGCACAGCCAAATACAAATAAGAAAAAGAGAAGAAAAAAAAACAAATACAGGCACATGAGTTACAGATATACATGTCTGGGTCAAAATATGTACAGCGTTTCACATTTGAAGTCAAGGGAAATAAAAAAGAAAAAAAGGGGGAGAGAAAAAAAATGGAATACAGACATTAATTATTGTGTTTAAAAACAAAATGTGATCCCCCTTTATGTAACAGCACAGCAAGGTCACGAGGTAGGTGATCAAGCAAAGGCTGCCATATCCTACAGAATGCATTACAATTGCCCTTTATGATGGCACTGAGGCGCTCCATTGGCAGCACCTTGAACATTTCTCTGTACCATTGTGTAACAGTGGGGGGCTGTCTCTGAATCCATTGAAACAGTACACATCGCCTTGCTAAATGTAAAAGTTTACCTAACAAAAGCATCTGTACAGAAGACAGAGAGAGCCCTTCTATAGATAGACCCAGAACGAACAGCACAGGGTTCAGTGGGATCGTTTGGTATAGCAATATTTTTCCAAAATCTAGTAATTAAAGGACATTGCCATATGCAATGGTAGTAGGTCCCCACATCCGTATTGCACTTTACACAAAGAGGAGAAATCTGAGGATGAATTTTATTTAGAAACTCTGGCGTACGCTGGAGTCTATGTAAAATTCTGTAATGGCTTTCCTGGAGTCTGTTACAGGAAAACAATTTCTTGGCAGATCTAAATGTTTTGGACCATGCTTCTGCACTAAACTGAACTTCGAGATCGGTTTCCCACCGAACCCTGGCCTTATCAGTGGTTACAAAATTCAAAGACAATAATTTCCCATAACAAAGAGAGATAAATTTCTTTTTTGTGATTATTTCCTCATTAAATTTAAGAAGAAAGCTTTCAATAGGATTCAAAACTGGTTGATTGGCTGGAAATTTAAGGGAATTTACAAAATGTCTTACTTGTAGGAACCCAAAGAAGTGTTTCTGTGGTAAATTATATTTAATTTGAACTTGATTAAAGGCCATAAAACTACCCCTTTCAAACAGATCGCAAATAAATCTTATATTTTTAGAATGCCAATCAAGGTTATTATCGTTAACGAAAACTAACGAAATAACGAATAAAAAACATTTTCGTTAACGGAAATAAAAATAAAAACGAGACTTTGCAATAAAAGGAAAACTAACTAAAACTGAAATGACCGTTCACAAAACTAACTAAAATTAACTGAATTTATAGAGAAAATGTGTTTAGTTTTCGTTGATGTGTATGTGTCATACGTTAGTCTAGGGTGAGAATGAAGTGTATTTTCCAGGTTATGTTCTTGCTGTGCCTTATTATGCCTGCAGGTGGCAAGTACCTCAGTCGGGTCGTCTGTGTTGCCGCTCCGTCCACGAGTCCAATTTGGGATTACTTTGAATATGACTGTGTTTTGGATAAAGCAAGTGTCTTGTAGTGGAACGAGACAAATTATGAGGGACATTTCTAAAGGGAAAGAAATCCCACAAACCTTAAAGTGCACTTGAAAAGCTCGCACAAGAAGGCTAACCTAGCTTACCTGGAGAAGGTAAGGGAGCACGCCCAACCCTCATCCCCAGAAACAGAAGCTAACCCCAGGCAAGGCAGCGTGATGCATCCCGAGACAACAGGACTGGGATATCTACATAACTGTGTGAGTCAATTGCCTTAATAGTCTCATTGGGGCCAAGATATACATTTTATAGTTGCTTGGTATCAATGGTTGTTCATCTGCCTTTATTTATTTATTTAAAGAACCCATAGGTGGGAATGTGAGTTGTCTGTCTCTGCGTGTTAGCCCTGCGACAGACAGGCGACCTGTGCAGGGTGCAGGGTATGGTAGCTGGAATAACAACATACCAAAGGATAAGCAGAAGAGAATGACTGATATGATGAAACTGGGATTTTGTTACACTTAATTATTGCAAACACAACTAAAACTATAACTGAAACTAATCAAAACTAAACTGAAACTAAGGATTTTCAAAAAATAAAAACTAAACTAAACTAGCAAACAATTGGTAAAACTAATTAAAACTAATATAAAATTGAAAATCTGAAGTCAAAACGAAATAAAAATAAAAACTAATGAAAATTGCAAAACTATTAAAACCCTGATGCCAATCATCAAATATACTAATGCCAATACCTGGGGGGAAAGCTTTATTCCTAATTAGAGGCTGCAGTGCACTAGAAAAACCTCTTCTTCCGACGTGGGCAGCAATATTATGCCAAACCTTAAGTGTAGGCATCAAAATGAAATTATTTCTTACACCAAGAGGAAGGTCAGCCAGATCAATAGATAAAAGACTAAGAGGCGAAAGAGGGTCACAGCACCAAGTATCTACCGGTGGCTCGCCTTGGTATAGAAAGGAATGTAACCACCCTGAGATTATTTGTGCATGGCAAGCCCAGTAATAATATAGAAGGTTAGGAAGTGCCTGCCCCCCCTCATCTGTAGGTAGTTGTAAAATCTGTATCTTTAGTCTAGATTTCTTCCCATGCCATATAAATTTAGAAAGATATCCCTCAATCTCTGAGAATGTTTTTCTGTTGATCCTGAGAGGCAACATTTGTATGGGATATAATATTCTGGGTAAAACATTCATTTTGATTAAACTTATTCTACCCATCCAAGACAGGGGGAGGTCAAACCACCTATTGAGGTCATTCTTGATTGAGGCCACAATTGGTTTAAAGTTCAACTTGTACAACTCTGTTGTGTCTGCGGACACCCTAATACCTAAATATGTAAAACCACTGGTCGACCACCTGAAAGGAAAATTAGGAGGAGTGTCCCACCTCCCCCCATCACCTAGTGGCAAAGCTTCAGATTTATCATAATTTATTTTATACCCTGAAAAAAGGCCAAATTGATTAATGATATGTGTCGGTGCAGGAATAGATGTTTCTGGCTTAGTGAGAAAGAGCAACACGTCATCCGCGTAAAGGGAAATTCTGTATTCAGTATTCAACAAGGTTACCCCACAGATCTCAGGGTCGGTTCTTACAGCCTCTGCCAGTGGCTCCAATGCAAGTGCAAACAGTAGGGGAGAAAGGGGGCATCCCTGACGCGTTCCTCTACCCAGTGGGAAAACATCTGAGACGGAGCCGTTAACCAATACCCTTGCAGCTGGGGCCCCATACAACAGTTTGACCCACTTGACAAATTCAGATCCCAAACCAAATCTTTCCAAAACATCAAATAGATACTCCCACTCCACCCGATCAAATGCTTTCTCAGCATCCAATGAAATTGCAAGAGCCCTATAATTGGTGTTCTGAGAGAACTGCACAACATTTATGAGTCGGCGTACATTGGAGCGGGAGTATCTATTCTTGACAAAACCCGTTTGGTCAGGCTTTATCAGAACTGGCAGAGCCTCCTCCAATCGTCTAGATAAAATTTTGGACAGAATCTTGCAATCTACACCGAGTAAACTTATAGGTCTGTAAGATGTACACAGATCTGCAGGTTTATCCTTCTTTAAGATCAGGGATATATGGGCAAGGTTTAAGGTGGGTGGAAGTGTGCCCCTCTCAAGAGATTCTATATACATTTTTAATAAAGGACCCACCATGTGTTTGGCCATTTTTTTATAAAACTCTGGCCCAAACCCATCAGGGCCTGGAGCTTTTCCACTCTGTAAGGATTTGATTGCATCTAAGACCTCCTGCGCCCTAATAGGACTGCAAAGATCTAATCGACTTTCCTCTGATAGTATAGGGAGATTAACATTATCAAGAAACAATTTCCTAGCGTCTACAGTATTTTGACACTCAGAGGAATATAAGTCCTGATAGAACTCTTTCATTATTTTATTAAAAAGTTTAGCCTCAAATTGTAAAACACCTTTCTTATCTTTTAGAGAGGGTATTGCATAAGAGCCCTTTTTCCCCTGGGCAAGTCGGGCAAGTAAGCGTCAAGGTTTGTTGCCCGATTCAAATAATCTATGCTTTGCATAGAATATTGCAGTTTCCGCTTTCTGAGTTAGTAGTTGGTCCAGGGCTGATCTGGCTGCATCCAGTTTTTTAAGCACAGAAACAGACGAGGATTTCTTAAACTCCCTCTCCAGGTTAGTAATGTCGCGTTCAAGTACTAATTGTTTGGCTAAGTTGCTCTTCCTTTTCACTGAGGTGAAAGAGATAATAGAGCCCCTGAGAAATGCCTTACCCGCCTCCCATAGAGTAGAGGCACTAACCCCCGGTAAGTCATTTGTAGAAAGAAAAAGTTCCCACTGATCTTCTAAATATTTTACAAATTCAGGGTCACTAAGGAGAGCTGGGTTTAGCCGCCAGTGTCTAGACAAGGGATCATAATAAGGTGGTAATAACTCCATTGAGACTGATGAGTGGTCTGAGAGAGCACATGTGTTGATCAAACAACCCCGAGTTCTGTCAAGGACAGATCTAGAAACAAACATGTAATCAATTCTGGAAAAAGAAAAATGGGGGCGTGAGAAAAATGTAAAGTCTTTCACATGTGGATTACAAACTCTCCAGGCATCAAAAAGACCAAGATCTGAACAGAAGTCCATTGTAGCCTTTGCCATTTTTGAAGGTGGTTGAGATTTTGGTGGATTATAATCAGTTTCAGGACTCAAACCACAGTTAAAATCCCCACCAATTATTACGTGATTCGGACACACAGAGGAGGTTTTTGCCAGAAGGTTTGAATAAAACGATCTATCAAAAGTATTTGGTGCTAAAACACTTCCCAATAGAATTTGTTCCCCATATAAAAGCCCAGTAATCAGAATAAATCGTCCGTCCGTATCCCTTACAATAGTATTTAGAGTGAATGGTAGATTTTTATGGATCAATATTGCAACGCCTCTACTTTTAGAGTTAAAAGAGGAATAGTAAATTTGTCCCACCCAATCACGCTTGAGTTTTAAGTGTTCAGAATCTGTAAGGTGAGTCTCTTGCAGTAATGCAATCTGCACTCTATCTTTTTTGAGTGAGGAAACCATTTTGCGTCTCTTAATAACGTGATTAATTCCCTTGACATTGAGAGTTATAATTTTAATGTTACTCATTGTAAAAGTTGTCAGTCACTGGACAAAAATCGTCAACCCGAAGCAAACAAAAAGAGCCATCATAATAAACACACTGTAAAAGATTTAACCCATGGCCTGGACTGGCCGTGCTGACATGAACAAAACCATCGTAAACGAATGGCAAAGGAACCTTTACACACACAACAAATTGCATAAGAATATAGGAATTAGGATAAACGTCAAAATATCACAAACCAGAAACAAACACAACAAAACAAAAACAAACAAAAAAAAGGAAAACAAAAACGAAAAAGCCACCCACTGGGTGGTATTACAAGACCAGTGTAGCCAAAAGAAGTTTCACTCCACGGGAGAAAAGAAGAAAAACAAAAAAACAAAACCCCACCCCCGCTTCCCAAACCTGAATAAAATCGGGTTACTGTCAGTTGTGAAACAAAATTAAAGACTGAGTAAACAATTAGTACTGTATACTAGATATTGGCCCTAAAGCCATTTTAGGTACAAAAAATGAACAAATCTCTATTTTCCCTTTAACCTGTCTCTTTTCCCTCAAGCTGCATTAAACACAGTGGACTTACGCATCCGATGGCGTGCTGAACCCATGTCATGTTCTAAGTTAAATCCAACAGTGCCACAGTTTGTACGGGACAAGTAAAAATTGTCTTTTAATCCAGCGCATTGATGAAACTTTGTGCATCTTTAGGCGAATCAAACTTGTGCTCAGTGCCATTGTGATTCAACACGAGCGTCGCTGGGTAGCGCATTCTGAAGCGGATGCCCTTGTCAATTAAGGCACGACAAGAACCATTAAATCCCCGTCGTTTCTCACGAATCGCGTAGGAAAAATCCTGGTGTATAAAGATCCGCTGTCCGTCGTAGTGAAGTTCCGGGGCCGCTCTCACTGCTGCCATGATCCGCTGTTTGTCTCTGGAGTTGTGGAGCTTAATAATCACCGGCCTGGGGTGAGCACCCCGCGGGCCGAGGCCCCGGTGTGCACGGTCAATTTTAATGCGGGCTTTACCCGTGGAGCTGTTTCCCAGCCCGAGCGTAGCAGGCAGCCAGGCTTCAAAAAACTGATTAGGACTCTCACCCTCCGCGCCTTCTTTCAGATTAATAATGCGGATGTTGTCGCGCCTGCTGCGGTTCTCTAAATCATCCAAACTTTTTGCCATGATCTTAATCTTCTCCTCAGCTTCAGCCAGTCTTCCCGCGAGGTCAGTCACCCCATCTTCCACATCTGAGATTCTCTGCTCTGCCTGCGTGACGCGTTTGGAGACGTTTTCCAGCGAGGACGAAATTTTCTCCAGTGTCCCAGACAGTGTAGACAGTTTTTGGTCAATTACCTCACTGATGCTATTAGTCACGTCACGGATGAGAGCTGCGGTGTCCACCGGGGGCGAGGGCTGGTCGCCCACTGCTACTAGCATGTCAGTTTGGCTAGCACTGTTCGTCATGGCGGCCGTCGTCTTTCGAGTCTGTATCTTCGTCTGTTTCGACATTACTTGTCATCCAAAAAGCGTATTTAGGGCTGTTGCGTATTCCCAAAACTCTCAGTCAATGGTTTAGATAAAAATATAGCGCGCATTACACTGTAATAAATACAGGTGGGAGCGGGAGCACAGTGAAAGCACGTCTTCTAGCCAACCATCTTCACCGGAAGTCATTATTATTATTTTTTACCAGTTTCTGTGCACTCCAGCCTCTTCTGAGAGGGTTTTCTTTTTTTAAGGCAGGAGAAATTACTCCATGAAAACAAGCAGACTCGGCCATCACACAGTGGAACAAATTCTCTTCTTAAATAAAAATGAAAAAGGGTTACCTTAAATGCATCGTGTTTTTAATTTGCAAGTTCATAAGCATTTTCCCTTTCCAGTTCACAATCAATTCTGCCCCCAGGTCAAAAATATGTATAAGAATATTGGCCTAATATAATATTATTAATAAACATACCTGTTCAGCTGTCCAGTGATTAATTGTATTAGTAGCAGAAGCATACTCCTTAACGTGTTGTACATTATAATGTGTATATTATATGTATTTTTCAGATATTACTATCTACCAACATCAAGAAGTAACAAACAAAGAGAGACCACACCGTAAAACCATCGCTCTTTCCTCTCTTCCTCTCATTGCTTTTGCCACCTTTCCTTCATTTTGTGCCGTATTATACTCTTGATCTCTGTCCTACTAACAACAACAACAACAACAATAAACTTTATTTATATAGCACATTTAAAAACCAGTGGTATACCAAAGTGCTGAACATGTGAGAGGGTCAGATGTAAGTAAAAGAGATGAAGGCCATGGCAAAGTACCAAACATGCTAGCAGGTTAATGGCATTAAAAAACACAGAAATACATATAAAAGCATATTAGAACATTGTGTGTAAAATATAAAAGAGTCAAGAAAAATGTAAAATAATTAAAAGAGGTTAAGAATAGAATGAAGGTAGCAACAAGCACTAAACTAACTAACAAACAAGCATTAACTGATAGGAAAGGTGAGGTTATATAAATAGGTTTTTAACCGCAATTTGAAAGATTGAATGGAATCGGACTCAAAGGTGGCAATGGGGAGGTTATTCCACAGATCAGGTGCAGCCAAGGCAAACGTGCGGTCACCTCTAGTCTTCAGCCGGGACTCGGCTGTACCAAAAGTGACTGGGAAGATGATCTTAGTGCTCAACAGGGCTGTATAGTCTAGTTTTGCCCTCATAAGAAATGTTCTTAGCCCAAGCCGCTTTCGTAATTTTGTCTTTTATGTCATACCTCTGAACATTAACCTGAGTAGACTTTGCAATCACTGTGTCATGCGGCTTTGGTCCCAGTGATCCGTGAGCACGCGGAATTTGCAAATCTTCATTTTCCAGAAGGGCAAGTTCTTTCTTTAAGCTGTACTGAATGCCATCATATCATTGCCCTCAGCACCTTCTTTAATTCCATATATACAGAGATTGTTGCGACGCAATCTTCCTCCCAGGTCTGTGACTTTGGTCTGGAGAGTGTTCTGCTGGTCCAGATACCGAATTTGCATATCTCTCAGGTCCACAGTTACTGTCTCAAGTTTGCTCACACATTGTTCTACTTCAGTTAACCTAGTGCCATGATTAAGGATATCCACGATGATATCTCTTCAATTCAATTCAATTTTATTTATATAGCGCCAAATCACAACAGTCGGATTTGGGAGACAGACAGCCTCAGTAGATCCTATAATAATAGATACAGAGAAAAATCCAACAATTATATGACCCCCTATGAGCAAACACTTTGGCGACAGTTGGAAGGAAAAACTCCCTTTTAACAGGAAGAAACCTCTGGCAGAACCAGAATCAGGGAGGGGAGGGGCCATCTGCTGCGACCGGTTGGGGTGAGAGAAGGAAAACAGGATAAAGACATGCTGTGGAAGAGAGACAGAGATTAATAACAGATATGATTCGATGCAGAGAGGTCTATTAACACAAAGTGAGTGAGAAAGGTGACTGGAAAGGAAAAACTCAATGCATCATGGGAATCCCTTGGCTGAGGATTCAGGGCCACCTGATTCAACCCTAACTATATGCTTTACCAAAGAGAAAAGTTTTAAGCCTAATCTTGAAAGTAGAGATAGTGTCTGTCTCCCGAATCCAAACTGGAAGCTGGATCCACAGAAGAGGGGCCTGAAAACTGAAGGCTCTCCCTCCCATTCTACTTTTAAATACTCTAAGAACAACAAGTAGGCCTGCAGAGCGAGAGCGAAGTGCTCTAATAGGGTGATATGGTACTACAAGGTCATTAAGATACGATGGGAATTTAGCAGTTGTATGTGAGGAGCAGGATTTTGACTTCAATTCTGGATTTAACAGAAAGCCAATGAAGGGAAGCCAATACAGGATAAATATGCTCTCTCTTTCTAGTCCCTGTCAGTAGTCAAGTCTGGAAGTAATAAATGCATGAGCTAGTTTTTCAGCATTACTCTGAGACAGGATTTTTCTAATTTTAGAGATGTTGTGCAAATGGAAGAAAGAAGACCTACATATTTGTTTAATATGTGATTGTCTTGGTCAAAAATGACTCCAAGGTTCCTCACAATGTTACTGGATGCTGAGGTAATGCCATCCAGAGTAAGAATCAGACAATATTTCAAGACTTTTTAGGTCCAAGTAAAATAACCTCAGTTTTATCTGAATTCAGAAGCAGAAAGTTAGTGGTCATCCAGGTCTTTATGTTTTTAAGACATTCCTGTAGTTTAACTAATTGGTGTCTGTTATCTGGCTTCATGGACAGATAGAGCTGCGTGTCATCCGCATAGCATAGAAAATGTATGCTATGTCTTCTAATGATACTGCCTAAGGGAAGCATGTATACTGTAAGCAGAATTGGTCCTAGCACTAAACCTGTGGAACACCAGGATTGTGTGAAGAGGACTCTCCATTTACATGCACAAACTGGAGTCTATTAGATAGCTATGATTCAAACCACTGCAGCGCAGCACCTGTAAATTAAATTAATTTGTGGCCACATTCAAAAGAACTTCTCCCTGTGACTTTGTCTTTAATAGTGTTTAATGAGTGGTCTTCACAAAAACTGCTTCTTCACTTAGTAGTTGACAACAGACCTTAATCTAGAGGTTTAAGATTACCATTAAGATTACCATTTCGTAATCTTCAATTAGCCAGCTGCATAAATTTGGGCACCCCAACAGAAAATTTACATCAATATTTAGTAGATCCTCCTTTTGCAGAAATAACAGCCTCTAATTGCTTCCTATCGCTTCCAATGACAGTCTGGATTCTGGTTGAAGGTATTTTGGACCATCTCCACAACATCTCCAGTTTAGCCAGTTTTCGTGGTTTTTGAGCATGAGTCACTTTAAGTCACACCATAGAATTTCAATAATATTCAGGTCTGGGGACTGAGATGGCCATACCAGAACATTGTACTTGTTTCTCTGCATGAATGCCTTACTAGATTTTGAGCACTTTTTAGGATTGTTGTCTTGTTGAAATATCAGCCCTGGCACAACTTCAACTTTGTCACTGATTCTTGAACATTGTTCTCAAATCATCGCGCCAACTTTGAGCTCGCTAATCCGGTTCTCCGAACACACCTGTTGTTGACGATTAGTATAGCTGGATGAAGTAATGTGAGATCACTTGGTGGCTGAAAAGGGGCTACGCATCGATAGTAGAAACATTGATCGGCAACCCTTTGATTGGTCGGCGAAAATGTCGAAGGAGCGCGCTCAGTAGTTTTCGGCAGCAGAGCAAGAACTCTTGATTGAGGGATTTCAGGAGTTTCAGAGTTTAATTAAAACGCAAGGGAACAGTGCAAAGGCTGCAAAAGCAAGGACAGAGGGCTGGCAGAAAGTTGCTGACAAATTAAACTCATAAGTAATTTATTATATCATATTACATTATATCCTCTTAGAGCCACAACAGGACCCACTAGAACATGGGAACAAGTAAAAGTGAAATATAAGAATATTCTACAGAATGGTAATATTTATCACTTATATTGCTTTTAGTCTCTTGAAAAGAGACCATGAAATAATCTGTTTGTTTGTTTATAACAGCAACCAAGAAAAGGGCAGAGCAAATAAAGACAGGTGGTGGTCCTGCACCCCCTCGTCACACCCCTTTTTGTACTGTGACATTTATTGACATTGTGGGTTTTTTGTGTGTAGGTTTACATAACACTCCATCACTTTTACCTGTTCCCATGCAAGGGGTGACTGAAGCATGCACAGTAAGTTGGTATATATATATATATCTATATATCTATAGAGAGAGAGAGAGAAAGAAAGAAAGAAAATAATACCCTCACGGGAGAATCGATATCTCTCTATGAGCACACTGTCGCGCTGAGCTAAAGGATCCTGTCTATCCCGCAATATACGCTGAATTCTGAAAACCCTCCTTATCAATCTTGCACCTTCCGCAATGGGTTGCTCGCGTACAAACGGACAGGACATGGCTGCAACAGACTTCCCAAATCCAACTTCGCTTTTATAGCCGTGGTCTCTCATCTTGATTACACGAAGTAATTTACTATTACTACTCTAAAATATGAATTACATCTGAAATAATCAAATACATGAAATAGAATGATTAATAGTACATTTCCCTTTTTTTTAGGAAATGACCTGTATGTATCTGTATGTAATCAATAAAAGAATCAAATACTGCATTATCTTTAGTTACATTAATAATATTTATTTATGGAAAAACAGTGGAGAAATATCGCTGTTGCTTTCGTATAAATGAAGCGTACATACCTGAGTGGCCGCGATCTAATCCTGTTTACATAAAGTAAGCCTGCTCCCGAGCAGGTTTACGCTTACGGATCTGTTGCTATGACAGCAAGTCCCGGATGAGCTTCGGAGAACCGAACGATCGTCAACAATCAAATCCAGCTAACTTACTTAGCGAGGTACGAAGAACGGACCGCAGGGCTGTATCCCAATTCAGGGTCTGCAACCTTAAAGTACGCAGCCTTAATGGTCCTCAAGGGCCGCCTACTCAAAGACCGCTAAGGCCGGAAGTGCTAGGCTTGTAGGCTTGTGAAATGGGATGTCTAGCCTGCCCAGGTTGCCTAGCAACCATGATACTAACATCTGGTTTCATACAGCTTTGTTTGACAGAAATGAAGGAGAACATATTTTGTTCATTTGTTTCTACATGAGCTCTGTGTGATTTAATAAGTATCTGAGGCTGAGACCACAGGACTGTAAAACATGATTTTTGAGCTTCATTTCTGTACTGAACAGTTTTAAGATTAGCTAGTAAATAACAATTAGCTAATGTTGTTCATGAGACTAAAGTCATCTCACTTTGGTAATGTAAATATAATATGGCCAATATTATAGTTATTATATTAATCATTATTAGTTATTACAGCATTGAGTTTGAACTCCGTGTCAAATACTGAGCTTCAGTAAAGATTCAAGTTGCAGTTATTTATATTTCCTATCACCTTAAATCTTCACTCAAAGACAAGTATCTTTGACAGTATATATAGATGTATTATATATAACAGACAAATATTGTTTTTACAGTATGTTGGCATTGCTAAATTTGGCTCAGTGGCAGTCACTATATGGTAACGTTTAAAAGAGACATAAATACTAATTGAACTTTCTGTGGGGATCATCCAGAAACTGTGGCACATCTTTTTTGGTACTGTTCCTCTACACAGAGATTCTGGAAGGAATTTAGCAGTTTTGTTATTGTCCATATTTTAAGGGAGTTTTCTTTATGATGGAAAATGTTTTATTCTGTTTCTTTAAGTTCTCCAGGAAGAATGATGTTTTTTATAATAATTTTTTAAATAATTTTAGCTAACTTTTTATCCATAAGATAAGATAAGAACAACTTTATTTATCCCGAGGGAAATTCTTTTGTCATTTACATGCTCAAAGCAGCAGGAGAGACAGAGGAACAGATGAAATAGAAAAAAGATATACAATATATACAATAAGAATAGTGTACAGTAATATACAGTAGAATGTAAGTTTATTAATAAAACACCATATTTCTGCCTCTTTTTTTTTATAAGGGTATGGAATTGTACATACAATCAATTTCAGACTCAGCCAACAAAATGCCTCTCAGAACAACATATATATGTTGATTTTTGCGCGTACTCATAAGCTAATTTTTTTATCCCTGATTTTGTATGTTCGTGTTCTGTTAAAACTTCATCTGTTTGTATGTTGTATACTCATTGTGTTTCAATAAAGTTAATTTTTTTTAAAAGTACGTTCTAAATGAAGCTTCAGACGTCACTAATCACGTGACTCTGGCCAAACGAATCAAGCCTCGACACAGTGCTTCTGAAGCAGCGTGTTGATCTTTTTGACACACGCACCGGAGCGTCAGCTTCAAGCGGACCATCACTACCTCTCACATCTAAAGGTAAGTGCCAAGGTAACTTTGAACTGAGTTCAGTCAATCTCGAGTTTTTCGAAGTTTTCTGACTGAAGTTTTCTGTTGCTGTCTGTGAGAGAAGACCGTTAAAGGCGAGGCTCTCCAGAGTGTAGCAAAACAGGAAACCACAGCTGTGTGTGTGTAAGTGTGCAAACGAATAGATTAGAAGTGCAAGTGAGCCACGAGTATAGAAAGGTCAAGTTTTGTGAGTTGTTTTTCTCACCACTGATCACACGCTCAACACTCTACACATACTTACATCACGCGCGCGCTCTCAAGCATCAGTATTGTACAATTCTGGGCGTCACGTGAGTTGCAGGTGTTACCATCTAACGGAAATCTCCATTGTTCTGTAGCAGTGGTTCTCAAACGTTTCACAATGAGTTTCACTCTTACGAGCGACATAAAAGCGCAGTAGTATAGGCCTATTTAACACCACATACACATACTTGCAAACATTCAAAAGGGCTCTGTGTGTGTGTGTGTGTGTGTGTGTGTGTGTGTGTGTGTGAGAGAGAGAGAGAGAGAGAGAGAGAGTGTATATACATGTGGACTGGTGTTCCAGTTGGTTGAACAGATGTGCACCAAACACTAAATGTGTCATCTGTGACATTTGTGAGGTTACCTAAAACACACTCTGTCAGTCTTGTTCCTCTTGAACAAAAAAATGTTTAAAAATGTCGCGGGTTTACCTGGTGATATTCTCATGCCGATGCTGTTCACAGGACAGCAAGAGTAAACGATCGGGATCTAATAATCAACTCGCAAAATAAAACAAAATAAAAACAAAACAACAAACACAAAACACCAGATATTATGATACAGACTTATAATTTGCACCGATGTTTTTTCGAAATTCTTTAAGCGAAACGTAAGCGTGAGAGCCCTCGGTGCGCCTGCTCGCTGCTGAAGTCAAAGTAAACTTTATTGTCATCTCCGCTACATACAGTCCAGTATATAGAGAGACGAGACGACGAGGCTCCAGTTACAGCAGTGCAAGTAAACAAACAATAAATATAAGAAGAGTAAGAAAATAAATATACACTTTAGGACTCGGGGTAAAGGGATCAATAACAAATGAAAGTTTATAATTTACAGTTTGATGATTTAAAGTCTCACACACAACCCCTGGAACGGGGAGGGGGACATGCTGCTTCCAAATAGAGCACATTTCATTCATAATGTTGTAAATCCAAGCCCATTATGTATTCACGATCTGAATACTGGGTTGTGTGAAGTCCCAGAAATAATCCTTAGACAAAGTGAATCTGTGAACTAAGCTGTAGGTCTATTAGGTTAATTGTGGTGATACTCGAGTTGGGGGATTTGTGTTCATACTGGAGTGCAAAATTAAAACCAATGGAAGGTGGACAAGAAATGTTCAAAGCCATCAGGTGCTCAGTTTAGAAAAAGAGAAAAGAAGAGGAGGAGAAACGAGCAAAAGATACAGGAAGCAGATGTGTCATTGGATAATGGCAGGTCATCCTGAAACAATCAGACTAAACTCCAAACAATAAATTATGTTACAGATTTTAATATTAATTAGTCATTGTTGATTTCTCCTGTTCTCATTGTATGACGAATTATGATGGCTGTTTGCCCTCTCTCTCTCTCTCTCTCTCTTAATGTGTGTGTTTCTCTGGTGAAACAACAGTTTTATGTTAATGTACAATCCTTAATATGTTGTGTGTGTGTGTGTGTGTGTGTGTGTGTGTACATGTGGAACTTTCTATTTTGTCTGTTTTTGTGTCTTGCAAATAAACCTTTAAAATAAATTAAATTTTATTATGTATTTATTTTTGGCCTACATCAGTAAGAAATGCCAAATTATATACACAAAGTTATAGAAATCACCACCCCCGTTATTCATGATGATTTCAATAACATCACATAATAACATGTAACATCACATCCTGTAAGCATAGTCTGCCTGTGTCTTTTCTCTGGAAATGAACATTTTCAGCCAATATAGGTAATACATCAACATGGCTGCCATGGCTAAGTTAGGAATATTTATAATGTAATTTCCAAAACTTGCATATGATCTGCAATTTGTAGCAGATCTACTGACTGTCACAGAGCAGCTGGAGCAGTCTCAAATGGAGGTCAGTCCACTACTGCCACCTGTGGCCAAGTGCCATAGCCTACTACTAGATTAACTCGTGACACATCTGCACCTGTTTCTATGACCACATTGAGTCTGAGTGGCTGCACTTACACTGGTGCATTCAAATCCACCCACAAACATATTGAAAGATGCAATGTGGATTGTCAAGACTCAAACCAATCATTAAGCAAAGACAGCAGGGATCACTTGTTTCTGTTTATTATACAGCCAGATTTACTTGTGACACACATGTGCAGCTGGCTTTATCACCTATTTTGAATTTGTTTCAAGCACAATACATTTGTAACTTTCAGTGTTTTCAAGTCTTCCAAAAGAAGAAAAAAAGACTTCAACTACATGACATGCAATTGTGTATTTGTTTTCACCTTATCATACACTTGAAGTTTTACAAATCACCACTCCTTTTGTTAATATCATTTCAGTCTCAGACAATCTAGTTTTTCTTACAGAGATTGAATGCACCTTCTGCGGATGGCGGTACCACACAGTGTGCGTGGACTTCCCCTGTACAGAAGGCAACTACAAATGTTGTGAATGCTAAATAAACAGAAACAAATGATCTCTGTTGTCTTTGCTTAATGATTGGTTTGAGTCTTGACAATCCTCATTGCTGGCATTGCATCTTTCAATGCCAGCAATGCCAGGTATCAGTGCTCAAACCTTTTGTGTTTGTTTCCAATAAGTTGCCCACCTCAGGAAGCAAAAATGTGTTCTTTGTCTTGTCAGATGAACATATGAGACACTTTGACTCTTCAGTGCAGTGTGGAGCCTAACAAAGATCTGCTTTGTGTCCCAGCTGATCAGCAGGAGGAGAAGAGTCTGACGGAGCAGCAGAGAAACATTTTCAGCTACTTGGACTCAGCTCAGCCACTACAGAGAAAACAATGAGCTCAACACAGAAGGTGACAGACAGAGCAGGGCGATATGACCAAAAATATTTATCACGATATACATTTGAAAATTTGCGATAACAATATAACTGATGATATAATTGACACTAGACAAAATACTTTACAACTCCACAACTTTATTAAAAAACCCATCAATGTATTTTCACTTAAACAAGCAGCTGTTTTTTATGTGCATTAAAGTTATATAAAAATTTAACAGTGCAAATGCAAATTCCTTGCTGACAGTTTAACCAAAAGGCATTTCCAATGGAAATTGGCCGACATATCCTGAGCATAACCATGTATAATATCCACAAACTTAAAAAGAGGTTATACAGTCGTGGCCAAAAGTTTTAGAATTGCATAAATTTTGGAAACTGGAAAAGTTGCTGCTAAGTTTTATAATAGCATTTTGCATACACTCCAGAATGTTATGAAGAGTGATCAGATGAATTGCATCGTCCTTCTTTGCCATGAAAATGAACTTAATCCCCAAAAACCCTTACCACTGCATTTCATTGCTGTCATTAAAGGACCTGCTGAGACCATTTCAGTAATCGTCTTCTTAACTCAGGTGAGAATGTTGACGAGCACAAGGCTGGAGATCATCATGGCTGTATCCCAATTCAGGTTCTGCAGCTTTAAAGTACGCAGCCTCAACGGTAGTGATGTGTCCTGTGTGTCGAAGCTTCGATACCTGTGTCGGGTAATCTCGGGGGAGTTTTTGTGAAGCGCGTATCGAGGCTTGATTTGATTACGTATGCAGTGACGTTCGAGGCGTCACGGGCACTCCGTACCATGTGACTGATTCAGGAACTGTCTCGCCAGTTTGCGCCAGATTCGAAATAAAATGGGCAGCAAAACACAGCTGATTTCCCCCATCACACTGTGTTGTGCAATTGGATTAAGCGAACAATTGATGAACATAATAGGTTATGGAGGCGTAGCAGGGAAAGGTGTTTTGTTGGTGTTTTACAGGCAATTCCAGAACCAGAGCAAAACCACGGAGGGGTTGGCGAGGAAGCAGGAAGCAACCAGAGAAAGAGAGACCGAAAAGAAGCACAGAGAACCTCAGTTCCAGAGAATGTGTGGTTTAGGAGACTAAAAGCTCATTAGACACAGGTTAAATGTGAGCATAAAAGTAATGAGAAGGACTTTAGTTATAGTTTGCAGGATTTCTATGTTATGTAAATTGCCCAAGAAGAGTGTTAAGGCCAGATATATGTTACCCGTAGAGGGGGCGAAAAACCAGGGTAAATTTTAACTCTATAGAGGCTGTTTCCAAAGAGTGATAAAAAGTAATGTCGGAACTGTTATTAGGAAAAGCTAATTATATCTGTTCGGATTTTACCGTTAGCAGTGAGGGAAGTCAGAAGTGGGTTTAAACTGGGTTTCTACTTAAAAAGGGGGTAATAATTAAGGGAGGACAGTTCACAGCCCAGCGCAAACGTGAGGTGCTGTCTAAGAGCTAGATGTTTGTTATATTTGAGCTATTACTGTCACATGAAAGTAAAACTTAATGGGACAAATTAGGGTTTATGTCGTCTTTTAAAAAAGAGGAAAAGGGGGTCTGTTGGGATTTAAATATATATTCTTAGCACTTATTTGCTGATTATATTGTTTATGTATAAGAGAGGCCCAACTCTGAGTACAGTCTGCTCCAAAAAGTACTGACAGGAAACTACATGCTTTTGCAGAAAATAGGAGCTGCAGCCAGAAAGTGAAACTAAGCAGAGTATTTGATCGAAGCTTGAAGTGTGTGTGACGTCTAGAGGAAGTATATAAATAACTAGGCTTCCTGTTTGTGCTTCAGACCTGAGCTTATGTGTTCATGTGTTCAGGTCTCCATTCCTGGGAATGAAAAATAGAGATCATCTTTTGAGCTTTGACCACTTTGAGCCGTGTCTTTCTTTGCCGTAGGGAATACAAAGAACTGGGATTTAATACTTGTAGTTATAAAGAAAGCAATTCTGTTAAACACACCACATTTTTTTCTGCTCAGCTGCAGTATCCAGATGAAATACATAATCATATTACACAGTTTTCAACAAACTCCAATTTAGTAAATCCTCGAGTTAAAAGTAACTTTTTGTAAAACTGTTATATTTAGAGCATCTTTAAAGTGGAATAAATTGCCTTATAAAATTAGAGAATTAGCAACTATTCAAAACTTCAATGAACACTTAAAAGCCGATTTACAGAGTTTTTAGTTGTTGTAAATATTGTAAGAGATGATTTGCTTTTGAAATTTGTGTAATGTGTCTCAATGTTATTATTATTATTATTATTATTGATTGCTTATAGTTTAATTGTGAAACCTCACTGTGGATGTAAAATTATGTGGATATTTTGAATCCACTTTATTGTATAATATTTTATGTGATTGTATTGACCCTGTGCACTAGAAAATGCTAACTTCCTGGTTTGAGACCAGATGTGGGGTTGTACATTTCCGGTAGCTTTACTTTGCGGTCAATCGCTACTGCGAAGATATACTCCAAAATCATGTCCAAAACTCGAAAACGGAAAGATCACGTTAAGTTACAAAGAGCAGAAGGTGGGAACACTCACCACTGTTGTGTCATAAAAAATCTAATGATCAATTTTGACGTTTAAAGAGTTTAGATCGATCAGTTGTTTACATCACTCAACACAAGCAGAACTGCATTACTGCATGCAGAAGACATTTAAACAGGCAAATGTTCAGCATTCAAACTACAGGTGAACGATAGTCAAACCAGATGTTTCCTCATTATGTCGATATCAGCTAGTCAAGTACACACCTACACAGCATGTTAACAAACCATGAAAAAAAGCCACACAAAAAATGAACGATTGCTGGTAAGGGTTTCTATACATTAGTATTTACGAAGGGTATGTTGTGACTTACCTTCAAAATTACAGTGGTCCCTCGCTATAACGCAGTTCACCTTTCACCTCGCTGTTTCGCAGATTTTTTAGTGCAAGTTTGCATGCTTTTTTTTTTTTTACATCACATTGTGTCCTGCGTCCTGATCGCTGCAGACGATCTCCTCCGTGAAGTCTCTCCTGTACAGTACAGAATCGCTGCATCGATCGCTAGCAGTGTGACTCTGAAGTGCAGTACTGTATGTCCACGATGTCCACGCGTCAAAAAATAAAATTGGCTACTTGATTTCACCTGTCGCTGGTTATTTTTAGAACATAACACCCGCGATAAACGAGGAACAGCTGAGAAATATAACATTTGAATCCCTTTTCTCTTTTGCTCTGAGGCGCGGGGGAAAAATATCGACAAGTTGATGAACATCATTTACAGATATATTGAGTAAATGCCCAAGACATCTATAGAAATGTAAATCGCCATTTGATTCATTCATTTGCTTAACTTGTTTTGGACCGTAAACAAGGCGCGAGTAGGACACTGGAAACAAAGATCCCCACATGAGTTTCTGCACCGGAAGTAGCATATGCTAACGTGCACATAGTCAATTTGAAGGAAGACGAGCAACATCTGTTGTGGTAGCTAATGGGGTTCCTTTTGAATAAACAAATACACAAACATTTATTATCAGTAAAAGATTATATATAAGTCTATAAAAATTATAGAAATATGTAATAGGAAACAACAATATCTTATAAATTATAAAATAATATAACTTTGTGTGTGTGTGTGTGTACAATCAGGAGGGATGGGCATGATTTTGGTGTTTAAACAGTCATGAATTATTTTTAGCACCAGGTTGGATGTAATGTGTTAGAACTACCAGCAGGTGGGGATAAGAGACCGTTAAGGTGTTTGGTGCCACACTCCACTTTCAAGTTCAAAACTAGTGTTAATGGAGGGAGTTTGAAGGTTCAGTTTGTTCCACGACTGCATTTCACTCACTGCCTCTGTTTGTATCTCTGTCACTGCAGGACCAACATGGAGCGAGAAGTCAGCGCTCTCAGGAGGCCGACAAACCTCACAGAAGAAAGAGAGAGAAAACATACACCTGTGACGAGTGTGGGAAGGGTTTTACTGGGAACGCTTCACTAAAACAGCATCAGGTCATCCACACTGGAGAGAGACCGTTCAGCTGTGACTTGTGTGGAAAGTCTTTTTCCAGGAAGGGTTACCTAAAACAACACCAACTCATCCACAGTGGAGTTAAAGCGTACAGCTGTGATCAGTGTGGCAGAGCTTTTACTCAAAGTGGCCAATTACAGAAGCATCTAGTTACCCACTCTGGAATTAAGGCATACAGCTGTGACATTTGTGGAAAAACTTTCAGCCAGAGAGGAACCCGAAATACACACCTACGCATTCACACCCAGAGGCGGCGTTTATCACGACCGGGGACTTTAATAAGGGTAACCTGAAGAAAGTCTCACCAAAACTCCACCAACACATCCATTTCAACACTCGTGGAGACCGGCTTCTTGACCACTGCTACACCTCTTTCCGGGATGCGTACAAAGCCCTCCCCGCGCCCCATTCGCCAATCAGATCACCGCTCCATCCTGCTTCTACCCGCCTACAGGCAGAAGCTGAAACAGGAAGCTCCAACCCTGAGGGCGGTGCATCGTTGGTCGGACCAATCGGAGTCTACGCTGCGGGACTGTTTTGATCACGCGGACTGGGAAATGTTTCACGTGGCTGCTAAAGACATCGATGAATACACAGACTCAGTCTGTGGATTTATCAGAAAATGCGTGGAAGATGTCGTCCCATCCGGAACAGTTAAATCCTTCCCAAATCAAAACCCTGGATTAACGGAGATGTTCGCAGACGGCGCTGGCGGCACGGAGCACCGCTTTTGCCTCCGCGAACACATCGGACTACAAACACGCACATTACCAACTCCGGAAGACGATCAAAGCAGCCAAACGTGAGTACAGGGACAGGGTGGAGCAACAGTTTGACAACCCTCGGAGTATGTGGCAGGGACTAAACACGATCACAGACTTTAGAGGAAAACCAGCACACCACCGCAGACCACGGCCTCTCTGTGTGAGGATCTAAACGTATTCTACGCTAGATTCGACACAGCGAACACCAGGAGACCGGACAGTGTGCGCACACCGGATGACGCCAGTGCGCACACTGTGTCTGAGGAGGATGTGCGGAGGTACTTCAGGAGAGTGAACCCACGCAAAGCTACTGGTCCGGACGGGATTCCCGGCCGCGTCCTCAAGTCATGCGCGGCGCTCAGCTGGCTGGAGTGTTTACACATATCTTCAACCTTTCCTCTCTCTCTGTCTGTAGTCCCAGCCTGCTTCAAAATGGCCACCATCGTCCCTGTACCCAAATCCTCCACCATCTCATCATTGAACGACTGGCGACCTGTAGCCCTGACCCCATCGTGAGCAAATGCTTGAGAAGCTGGTCAGGGACTTCATCTGCTCCGCACTACCCGACTCACTGGACCCTCTACAGTTCGCATACCGCCACAACAGGTCCACTGATGATGCCATAGCCCTGACACTCCATGCTGCCCTGTCACACCTGGAGAAGAGAGACACGTATGTGAGAATGCTGTTTGTAGATTACAGCTCAGCATTCAACACCATCGTTCCTCGAAGCTGGACAGGAAACTGCAGGATCTAGGACTGAGCAGCTCCCTCTGCAGCTGGATCCTTAACTTCCTGTCTGACAGACGCCAAGTGGTCAGACTGGGCAGCACCACCTCATCCCCCATCACACTGAACACTGGTGCTCCACAGGGGTGTGTACTGAGCCCTCTCCTGTACTCACTCTACACCCACGACTGCACGGCCACTAACAACTCCAACATCATTGTGAAGTTTGCGGACGACACTACAGTGGTGGGTCTTATCACCAACGGTGATGAGACAGCCTACAGGGGAGGAGGTCAGCGCCTGACCCACTGGTGTCAAGACAACCATCTCACCCTCAACGTCGCAAAGACAAAGGAGCTGATAGTGGACTTCCGGAGGTGCAGAGGAGTACACACCCCATCACCATCAACGGCGCCGCTGTGGAGAGAGTGAGCAGCTTCCGCTTCCTTGGTGTACATCTGGCTGAGGATCTTACGTGGTCAGTACACATAAACAAGACAGTGAAGAAGGCGCAGCAGCGCCTCTTCTTTCTCAGGAGACTGAAAAGATTCGGCATGAGCCCCGCATCCTCAGGACCTTCTATCGCTGTGCCATTGAGAGCATCCTCACTGGATGCATCACCACCTGGTATGGCAACACCACCGCTTACAACCGCAAAGCTCTCCAGAGAGTAGTGCGGTGTGCTGAACGGATAATTGGAGGTGAGCTTCCCTCCTCCAAGACATCTACAGGAAGCGGTGCCTGAGGAAAGCGGGAGGATCATCAAGGACTCCAGTCACCCCAGCCATAAACTCTTCAGACTACTTCCATCAGGAAGGAGGTTCTGCAGCATCCGGTCCCGTACCAGCAGACTGAGAGACAGCTTTTTCCACCAGGCCATCAGACTGCTGAACACGTCATAGACACCTCACCCTCACTACTGGAACTTCAACATTATGCACTCCATACTGTACATTAATGCCACTGTTTTGCACATACCTACCTCTGTATATTTTATATTTTATATATCTTATTTTATTGTTTACTCTATTTCATTTGTAAAACATGTATATACACACTCACACACACACACACACACACACGTGAGAAAACATATTTAGTACACACATTCAGTAATGTATATACCTTTATATATGGTACATATATTTATTACTTTTTAGATTAACCATTTTTATATTTTGCTTGTTGCACGTTATTGTATTTTGCACAACTCTGTTGCTTGTGAAGCTTGCACACAAGAATTTCACTCGCATGTACTGTACCAGTGTACCTGCACATGTGATGTGACAATAAAGGTGATTTGATTTTGATTTGATTTGATGTGTACTGCTGTGAACAGTGTGGCAAATACTTTGCTACAGACACACAGTTACAACGCCACATGTTTACCCACACTGAGGGACGACCTTATAAATGTGACCTGTGTGAGAAGACTTTTAAAGCTCCACTTAACCTGAGACAACACCAACAGATCCACACCAGAAAGAGACTCTACAAGTGCAGTTACTGTGAGGTATGTATTTATATTGTTATCTTGTCATTTTAGCCTGACTGTTTGGAACAACTCTGCTCATTAAACTGTGTTAGCATGTTAGCAATTCTACTGCATGGAAAAGCAGCTCTGAGTGATTATTCAGATTTTCATGTCAGTTATGATTTTAGTATTACTGTAGTATTATGGTGGTAGTATTGTAGTTATTGAAGCGCAGTAAACTGAGTGTGTTAACTGAAACAGTAAAATGTAATTGGACGTCTGCAGAGATGCTCTTTATTTCAGGCGACGTTCAGGATAAAATGTTGAAGGACTGACTTACACTGTCTTTGTGTCTTTGTTTAGAAGCAGAGCGACACAGATGGATCCAGTTCTCAACCCTGTCATCACTGTGGTGGTGGGAAAGACTTTCGTTGTGACCTCTGTGGAAAAACTTTCAGTTGGCAAAAGAACCTAAAAATACATCAACGTAGACACACTGGAGACAAACTGAAATACTGCAAAGAATGTGGGAGAAGCTTCACCAGATCATGTGAATTAAAACAACATGAACTGATTCACAGTGGGGTTAAAAAGCACGTCTGTGATCAGTGTGGGTCATCCTTCAACTCTGCATGGGGGCTTAAAACACACAAACGAGTCCACACAGGAGAGAAACCATACAAGTGCAGACACTGTGACAAAAGTTTCTCATGTTCAAGTAGTCAAAACAAGCATGAACGTGCACACATGGAAGGAAACTACAGCTGTGACCAGTGTGACAAGAGCTTCAGGAATCTCAGTTCACACTCCACACACAAACGATCCCACGTTACTAATAAACTGTTTCACTGTTACCAATGTGCCCAAACATTCACCTCATTGTCTGCTCTGTGCAAACATCAGCGTGATCACTCAGGGCTGTAATCACTCCCATCACTGGATCACAGTGAATCTGAAGAGACAGAAAGATCCTCTGGTTTCAGTGTCAGACTCAAAAAGCTTGAGATCAGGCTCCACAGAGTTCAGATAGAATCATTTAAACTTGTGTTGAACTGAACTGGTTGCTGGGCTGAACTTCTACATAATACAGATTTACATGGGATCTTATTTTCTGTCGTTTTACTGAGTCAGTTTTGTCATTTTTTCTCTCTCCTGGTTTTGCTCGTCTGTAAATAATTGAAACTCAGTCAAATACAGTGGCTTGCAAAAGTCAACTTTTGAACTTTTCCACATTTTGTCACAATTACAGCTGCCAGTCTTTTAGGGTATGTTTCTACCAGCTTTGCACATCTAGAGACTGAAATCCTTGCACATTCTTCTTTGCAAAACAGCTCCAGCTCAGTCAGAATGATGTGCAGTGTTAGTTTTCCGCCACACATAGCGTTTTGCATTTTGGCCAAAAAGTTCCATTTTGGTCTCATCTGACCAGAGCACCTTCTTCCACATGTTTGCTGTGTCCCCTGTAAGGAAGGAAGTATTATTTTTCTGTTATTTTTATTATTTCCATTTATTATTTCATTTTTATGTATTCTATTTTTATTATTTTGTTATTACTGTTGCATCATAATCATATAACAAGCATTTGCATTGACGCATTCATTGAAGTATTGATATTGTATTCATAGGTTTAAACATATTGGCACCCAATTAATTAGTCTTTAGTACAGGTCCAGTAAGAACCACTTTAAACTGTGGAGTTGAATCTATAACCCGAAATGCTTTTGAATGCTTTTATAATCTTAAATGTTTATATGCAGACTGCATGGTGACAGGAAGTATACTCTGTGCCAAAATGAGACAGGAAACTGCATGTTTGCAGGGCATGCTTTTGCAGAAGTGAAACCGAAAGCAGAGTCTGAGTGTAAGTTATTTTGAGCAGGTTATTTTGTATTATCTTTTATGCATTTATATCTTTGATTAAGCTTTTAGTAGAGGTTCTTGATTGAAACAGTTGTTTAATACATTTTACATATAAGTCAAGATTATTACACACTGGTTGCATAAGCAAAGAGGTTAAAATAGGGTTAGCACATACACATGAGGCTTGACACCTGAAAGATAAATAGAACACAACAGCAAAGCCACATCTCTTGGCACGTAACACCCCCACATGGCTTGTGGCAAACTGCAAACGGGACTTCTTATGGTTTTCTGTTAACAATGGCTTTCTTCTTGCCACTCTTCCATAAAGGCCAACTTTGTGCAGTGCACGACTAATAGTTGTCCTATGGACAGATTCCCCCACCTGAGCTGTAGATCTCTGCAGCTCGTCCAGAGTCACCATGGGCCTCTTGGCTGCATTTCTGATCAGCGCTCTCCTTGTTCGACCTGTGAGTTTAGGTGGACGGCCTTGTCTTGGTAGGTTTACAGTTGTGCCATATTCCTTCCATTTCTGAATGATCGCTTGAACAGTGCTCCGTGGGATGTTCAAGGCTTGGGAAATCTTTTTGTAGCCTAAGCCTGCTTTAAATTTCTCAATAACTTTATCCCTGACCTGTCTGGTGTCTAAATCCAATTGAGAATCTGTGGCAATATCTGACAACTGCTGTTCCCAAACGCTGTCCATCTAATCTGACTGAGCTGGAGCTGTTTTGCAAAGAAGAATGGGCAAGGATTTCAGTCTCTAGGTGTACAAAGCTGGTAGAGACATACCCTAAAAGACTGGCAGCTGTAATTGCAGCAAAAGGTGGTTCTACAAAGTATTGACTCAGGGGGCTGAATAATTACGCACACCCCACTTTGCAGTTATTTATTTGTAAAAAACTTTTGGAATCATGTAGGCCTGAGCGATATGGCCTAAAATCCATATCACGATATAATTTGAAGCACGTGCAGTAACGATATATATCGCAATATATTCTTTTCTTCTGTATAATGTATTTTCCACACTATAAGGCACACTTAAAATCCTTTAATTTTCTCAAAAATCGAGAGTGTGCCTTATGTATGAATTGACCCTGTGCACGAGAAAATGCTAACTTCCTGGTTTGAGACCGGATGTGGGGTTGTACATTTCTGGTAGCTTTACTTTGCGGTCAATCGCTACTGCGAAGATATACTCCAAAATCATGTCCAAAACTCGAAAACGGAAAGAGGAGAAGGTGGGAACACTCACCACTGTTGTGTCATAAAAAATCTAATGATCAATTTTGACGTTTAAAGAGTTTAGATCGATCAGTTGTTTACATCACTCAACACAAGCAGAACTGCATTACAGAATCAGAAGGCACATCGTCCACATTCAGAAGCAGATCTCTGTATAGTGACTGGTCTTATGATTTAAACAGGCAAATGTTCAGCATTCAAACTACAGGTGAACAACAGTCAAACCAGATGTTTACCCATTATGTCGATATCAGCTAGTCAAGTACACACCTACACAGCATGTTAACAAACTACGAAAAAAAGGCACACAAAAAAATGAACGATTGCTGGAAAGGGTTTCTATACATTAGTATTTACAAAGGGTATGTTGTGTGTACAAAAGGCCCCGTAGTTATGGTTTTATTCTGTTCAGTTGTTAGTTCACCTGTAGTTTTTAGAGTGGCCAGTAGAGGTCACCCCACCGCTTTGTATGAGAGACTATGAGCAGGGAGAAATGTGGGCAAGGCACCTGTGCTTTTCTACTCCAGATTACCAGCTGAGAATTGGTCATTCCGTGAGAAGTGTGCGTTAATGAGCAACAGACCACACACACACACACACACACACACACACACACAAACATACGCATACACATGCCCCAGACATCTATAGAAATGTAAATCGCCATTTGATTCATTCATTTGCTTAACTTGTTTTGGACCTTAAATAAGGCGCGAATAGGACACCGGAAACAAAGCTCCACACAGGAGTTTCTGCACCGGAAGTAGCATATGCTAACGTGCACATAGTTAATTCTGGTTGTGCTTACTGACCTCGAACCGATTTTGGCGTGCAGAAATCTGTTAAAAAAATGTTTTGATGGATTGTCACAGCATTACGGCTGCCGTAGTGAGGAGCTTCGCGGAGTAATCTGGGTCCAAAACTCCGTCCGCCTCAGGTCCCAAATCAAACGAACACGGAGAGTTAAAAATGGTCTAAATTCTTTAATCTTTAATAAAATGATCAGTGTTGCTGCTTTACCAGGTGTAACAATTAAGTTTAACATCCAGGCATCCATGAAAACAGAAGTTATTAAATTTAACGGAGTTACAAGTTAACAGGAAGTTAGCTCGCTAGTTTCCACCTAAACATGACATACCATGTTCTGACAGAGAGATTTTTGAAACGAATTCAAATGTACAGCTCTGCTATCACTTCCAACATAAATGAAGACAGAAAACTAAACACCAGTGATGTTTGCAGGGTGACTGAAGTTGGACTACCTGGTATATAATGTTGTGCTGTTGTGCTGTTGTGAGGAAGCGCAGTTTTGGCTTTCCCCATATTTCAAAAGTGCTTCATCTCTTTGCTATGACTGTCGGCATAATTTGCAGATGATAATGGTTGTAGCCGCTGCGATGCTTTTGACCAAAACAGGCGTGGCTTGATGATATCATCAACATACGCTATCGCGAAAGAGCGGTATAGTCAAAATCTCTATCGTTGGCCAAATTTATATCGTTTCTTTTTCTTTTTCTTTTTTTCCCCCTGTCCCGTTTGGATCTTTAGCCATCAGAATTGTTGTCTTAAGGCCAAGAGAGTGCCAAGCGGATTTACTTTACCAAGTGGATCATCATGGCCTTGCCATATTGGTCCATTTGATTGACCTTTATTATAATTATGTATTTATTTTATTTTCGGTTCTTACAGTCAGGACAGACATGACTGGGGGATAGGACTGGGAGAAAGAATGAAAGAAAGAGAGGGAGAGAAAGAAAAGTAGAGGGGAGAAGAGATGGTGAGAAAGGGGAGAAGAAAGAAAGAGAAAACAAACAAAACACCTGGATCACCTGTATGGAGAAAAAAAACAAGAGAAAAAAACAAACAAAAAACAGCAACATAATAAATACAGCACCATCACAATAAACTAGCTAGCAGTAGATAACAGTAGATACTAATTATTAAATGTTATTGTGCAGCACGCAAGATAGATGCTTGTATTCCATAGGTTTCTCCATGTAACGATCTGCTAGGGAGTGTGGGGAGCCATAGCCCCGTCCCCCAGGGCATGAAGCAGGTATGGAGGAGATCCAGGCCCCAGACATCCAGAGGCCCCAGAGTACGAGGACCACCAAAGGGGGGGAACCGCACCACCCTCCTGGGAAGAGCTGAGTAGAGCCCCAAACGAGAGGTCACCCAGAAGCCACAGAGCAGAGGCCAGAGGGGGTTGCAGTGGCGTGCCCGCGGGCTTTGCCGGCAGCCAGCTGCGCCAGAGAGGACTGAGCTTCAGGCCCAGAGGCCAGAGGCCTGAGGGCACCCCACCCCAGGGAAGCGGCCCAGCCGGGCCACAGGCGCCAGGCCCCGCCAATCGGCCACCAGGAGTGAGCCGGTACATACATGAGCGCCCAACCCCAGTCGACAAGCACCACCAGCACACCAACGTCTGAGGGCATCAGCCACCGGCAGGGAGTGTGGTGAGGGGAGATAGGCCTCCGTACTTTGGAGGGCCTGAGATGTTCCCAGAGAGGTCGAGTCTAAGACCCAACCTGACATATAGACACAGACGAACAGGCGCATGCAGACTCAAACGTGCATTCCCACCCCCATATACACAACCAAATACTCGGCACTTACCCAATGTGTAGACAGACACAAATAGACACTGCACAGACAATCACACTCCCCAAACATACTCTATATCCCAGGTCCAGGTACCTCCGCCCCCAGAGGGGCAAGCCGCACCTAGACCCAGGAGGTGTAACCCTTCTCTCTGGGATGGAGGCAAGCAGACCGCTTCCTTATCTGCAGTAGCAGGGAGGCCCCGCATCCCAGACCCCAATCTGACGGCCAGCACCTCCTCCCAGCCCCCCAGCCCTGACGGCTAACAGAACCGGGGTGAGTGAAGACCCCAAACCTCCCTCTGCCCGCTCATATGTAGTGTTGCTGTGTGCTGTTCTAAAGTGCATTTAAAACACAGGAGGGCATGGTGCTTCCTGCCAGAGAGCAGCACGGCTCCTCCCGAAAACCCTCAGTGTCTATATTTATATTGTTTCTATCGTATATCGTTTATATCGCCCACCCCTAGAATCATGTATGATTTTTGTTCCACTTCTCACGTGTACACCACTTTGTATCGGTCTTTCACGTGGAATTCCAATAAAATTGATTCATGTTTGTGGCTGTAATGTGACAAAATGTGGAAAAGTTCAAGGGGGCCGAATACTTTTGCAGCCACTGTAGTTCATTGTTCTCCAGAAAAATGTTTTGGAAACTCATGTTTAACCTTTAAAACTCTGACATGTTTTAGCACACAAAGCTTCATCGGGGAGTTCACTCATGATTGGACCATGAGAATAAAGGTTTTTAGTTTTTTCAAAGAGCGTCTTGGAGCTGTTTGATGTTTTTGTTTTTTCTGAAACCACCTGAAGGAAAAACTATTTTTCTTGCTTTATGTAGTGTGGAAGTTTTTAATGTTTCTTTCATCTGTGATGTTCTTGAATGTGTTCACATGAAGATGGTACAAATAAACTGTCCTTTTAGCTTTAACTCCTAATTTATTCATTATTTATGGATGTAGCACAGCAGCAGTTTCTTGATTAACACATGGAGGGCTCGGGATCTGATGGTAAATAATGTTTTGTGTCCTTGTACACATCATACAGCTCAGCTGTTCCACAGATGTCAGGTTTACACAGTGGGATGGTTTGTAAGAACGCAGCTCTCCTGTGGATAAATCCTTACTCTTAGCCTCAGGACCTCACACAGTCCCAGCAGGTTTGGTCAGAAGATTTATCCCTTATACCAAAACTTCACAGAGTCTCCTGGCTGAACTGGCTGCATGCATCTCTGAATGTAAATTGGTGGACTATTAATAGATCACTCTGGAACTGTATCGTCACCCTAATTTGCCCACTTAGTAAATCTCACTCATGGCCAAGAAATTGAAATAAACCTTGTTTCCCTGCTGGATAGTGATCCACTGTCACGGTTTGCTGGTGCAAGCCGTGTGGGAATTATTTAGGACCAGAAGCAGCAGCTCAGGTGCAGGTGAGTATTTATTGACAGGAGTACAAATAAACAGAAATGGCGGGTGACATGAACAGGAATACCTAAACTGGGTAAAACTAACAAAACAAACCAGAAACGAAGATGCAGGGAGGTCCGGGGAAATACACATGGAGAGACGCAGGGAGACCGAGGGGAAACAACACAGACGAACCAGCAACTACTAAGACAAAAGACACGACTAAAATACACTCAGAGAACACAGGGAGATTACACACAAGTGGGGGACACAGCTGGGAGAGATTAACCTGACGAGACAAGGGAGGCAAACTGAAAACACTCACATCAGACGCAGACCTTCACAATAAAACAGGAAACACATACACGCAATGACACAACACACAGACTGGGGAACACAGAACATAGGAACATGAAACGTGAACAGGGAATGTACAAGAACCCCAAAATAACCAAAACCACAGAATAATAACATAAACACGGAGTCGCGGACTCCAGATCATGACATCTGCTGTAACTCTGCTCCTCCTTCCTGTTTAGGATTTCTGTGACTGAAGTAAAATTCCCTCCATCCATCACTTATCCCAGCTAACCCAAAGTAAAATAAAGTTTTGATCATCTTAAAAAAGCATTACAATAATGGGCATTACCAATGCAAACTGAATAATACAGAAAATTAAAGAATAGACTTTGATCAGTTAATAAAGCTCATGGTCTTGATTCATTGTGGCTGCTACACAGATACTTCTGGGTCACTTCTCTGAGTTAGGAACCTTCCTACTACCATTCACACCCATGGTCAATTTCAAATCATCAGTTAACCTAACCCTATGCATGTTTCTGGACCGTGAGAAGCCACCAGAGTACCAGAGAGAACATAAGCAGACATGGGAAGACTCCAGACAGAAAGGCCCTAGACTGGATTCAAACCCTGGATCTTCTATGATGAGAATTTCCTGTTCTTCCACATCTCAAAGGTTCGTGTTGTGCAGCCTCAGCAGAAGAAGAAGGGTGAGATTAGAGCAGTGAGTAAATGCAGCGGTTACATTAATAAGAAAGATCAATCGGTCTTTCTGACTTCTCTAATTGTATTATCTCAATTTCATCAACTGCAATGCCTGAAACATGTTTTCGCATAATATCCTTTGTAGCATGAGTTGTACGGCCATAATTTATGGCTCAGTGTGGAGAGCACGTTTGCAGTCTGCTGGCAGTCTGGGGACGGCCCAAGACTGCCCAAAGCTCTGGTGTTGATGAAGGCAGCGTACAGCGTATGTGGTCCAGCTGGTCTGTGGGCCTCTCTTGTGCTCTTGTCGGGCCTCTCTTATGCTCTTGTTAGTCTGTCAGCCGCACAGAAGAATAAAGTTATAACAAACACAGAGCTGAAGTGAAACCAAGTGTTAAAAACAATGAATCGTGTCCTCTGCAGCCACTGTTTGTGCTTTTCATGCTGTGTTTCTGGTCTCTGGAGTTTTTTCACAGTTTTCCTGCTCTCGGTGAATTCGGCTGTCACCTTCCCTGCTCATTTCCACTTCTCAAATATATAATAACAAAGAAAAGTATAGTACTGGTCAACATTTATTTCTACTCTTGTGTTGTTGTAATTTTGTTAAAACTACTCCCGGTTGGATGTCAAGCGCTATTACCTCCAATGGATGGTAGAGATAGACTCAGTACAATAACAGAAAATATTATGTAAATCTTTATTATCATGTTTGTTATTATTGGAATGATTAAAAACTAACTGAGGGTGGATCTGGACTCTGCTGCTGTCTGGGTGACTGATCTCACAGCTCCATCACTAAACTGTGTCTGATCTGTTTCTTCATATTTGATCTCAGTTATAATAATTAATCACGTCAGTTGTGCTGCTGTTTTCTCTGTGTGTTGAAATTCCAACCAGGCAGAGTTGTTATGAGTTTTCTGTCTCTGGGGATGTTTAGTAGCCTGCAGACCAGGACTACCCGACATAGGAACAGTTTCTTTCCCCTCGCCATCTCCCTTCTAAACAGTTGACCTGTCACACTGCTTCCACTGCCAGACTGCAACTGCACTTTATGTACATTCTGTAGTATTCATTCCATCTCATTTCATTTCTGTATTTTATGTATATAAGTTTAGATTGGCTATTTATAGTTGGTTTACACAGCTTTGTGTATGTATGTGTATGCATGTGTAATGTATATATAGACATGTGTGTGTGTGTGTGTGTGTGTGTGTGTGTGTGTGTGTGTGTGTGTGTGTGTGTGTGTGTTTTGTTTACATTGCTGTGCTTGAGAGCCACCATCTACCGGAACCAAATTCCTTGTATGTGTCTGCACATATACTTGGCCAATAAACACGATTCTGTTTCACGTATTATAGACCAACAAGTTATTCATAGCAGTTTAAATACGAGCAATCGGTTTTTGGCAGACGATCATTTATTGGCACAACACCAGTCACTCATACACATGTACTGTATCATATAAAATATATAAACCAAAGGTCTTTGAAACTTACAGAATCTAATCTTTGGTTTCTTTTACATAACACTTTATCAAACTGTTGTCTGCTCCAGAGTTACAAGTCTTATACTAATAATATAGCATCCACTTGCTTGCATATTTCTGAAAACATCTTAGTGGTGTGGCAGCCACGAGTGAGCCAGCCCTGCAAACCCTGTGGATGGACGATGCAGTGGACAGTGAGAGGAAGCATCCTAAAGCTCTCTTTGCAGACTGTGTGATTCTCCACTCGCAGACCAGAAAAGACAAACCGCAGGTTGCAGCACCCCATCCATGTCTGATCTTGCTCAGGCAGATTCAGCAACACTGCCAGAGACTTCCTGTAATCTATTACAGTTGTTCAACTCAGGTTGATCCTGTGTGAACAACTGTAAATATTGTTTTTTCATCTTTACATACTGTGTATTTGAAATATTCTTGTTTAAAGGTTTTTGTTATTTACTTTATTGCTATCAAATAAATATCCATGTAATATTGTTCAATGTTAGCGTTATGTTCATACATGTTACAAATACCTGTAAATTAAATTGAGTTCACTGACAATTACTGTTTGTTTTAATTAATTTATTAATAACATAAACCTTTACACTAATGCAACACATATAACAACGTAACAAATATATCCAAATAAATAAATTTCTTAATGCATAACTTATTTAGGAACTAATATTTCTAGTTCCTCTCCCTGCTCTCTCCTCAGTCTCCCTGTGCTGCCTCATGTCCTCTCTGCGGTCTAGCAGCTTATCATCTCTATCCCTTTGCCTCTTTCTCCCTGTTGTGGGTGACTCACTTTTCTTCCTCATTGCTGTCGTTTTGGTCACCCACTGCTGCACTTGGCCCTGGAGTGTCCTCAGGGAGAGAGGAAATTAGGACAGGAGGCCTAATGGTATCACCTCATCCATGAGGGCAAACCAGGGCCAAGTAGCAGCCGTGGGCTTCCCGCTGACTCCGTCTCACTGACTCCATCTTCTCCAGAATTGTCCTGATCACTAGTGATGTGCGATACCACTGATTTCCTTTCCGATCAGATACCAAGTAATATTCAGGGTGGTATCGACGATACTGATCCGACACTGATACTTTGTACAAAAACTTATTTTATTTATTGCATCTCAAATTATAGCATCAAAATGATTACAGGACATCAGATTACTTGTTCTTATCACTTAATAATGCAGAGTTCATCATATAGAAATAAAAAAACTGAAGTTGTGCGCTATTTGAACACCTTGCCTGCCTGCAGCACTAAAGGACTCCGTGAGAGACGTCTGTCTCGCCCTAGCAGCACCTGTCCCTGTCCTCCTCTTCAGTTCGCTTCAACATACACTCAACATATTCTGTGATATGATTTACTCTGAGGTGTTTGACAAGGTTAGTGATGTTGCCACAACCATACATGCTAACACAATGGTGTCGCATGTGACACCATTGTTATCTCAGTTACACTGGCTTCCTGTTAAATTTAGAGTTGATTTTAAGATCCTGGTCTTGACCTACAGAGCTGTGCACGGACTGGCACCAGCCTACATCTTTGATCTGCTACAGCCCTATGTCCCCAGCAGGTCTTTGAGGTCATCTGATCAGGGCTTACTTGCTATAAAAAATACTAAGAGGAGGACTAAGGGTGACAGAGCTTTTGCCAATGTGGCCCCGAGACTGTGGAACTCTCTCCCCCAAGCATTAAGAACTGTGGACTCAGTAGCTGTTTTTAAAAACAACTCAAAACTTACCTTTTAAAATTGCTTTTGGTTAATTATTTGCCTGTTTTATTTTCTCTTTTTAAATCTTTTTATGACTTTTAATCTTATGTGCAGCACTTTGTGATTCTGTCTAGAAAGGTGCTATATAAATAAAAATTTATTTATTTATTTAACCCTCCCGATTTTCCCGTTAGAATCCAGAATTTCGGGGGCCCTCACGAAAATCTCCTGGAGCCACCATCAGGGGCCATTCTAAGATCAGAGCTTTGGGGGTGCTGAGCACCCAGAGAGCTGCCCATCCAGGCAAGGTAAACTTTACTCGTCATGATGAGACTTCTTCCCCGTCTCTGCATCCTTAAATGTCTCCCATTGTCCAGTGCTCCCTCTGACTGTCTCAAATTCAAATTCAAATTTTTATTTGTCACATACACACTCATACACAATATTATATGCAGTGAAATGCTTACACAACTGCTCGTTACCTAAAGAAGAAAAAAAGAAGGACTATGAATACGATAGTAAATAAATATGAAAATTAAAATTTTAATTAAAAGGGTACATTTGACTAGGAAGGAAGAGGTTAAATTAAGTTAAAAATGAAATAACTGTACAACAACAAATTAGAATGAAGGGTAAATTTAACTGGGAAAGGATAAGATAAAATATATAAATTAAAGTTGAAAATAAAATAACTGTACAACAAAATACACAATACACAAATACACAATATAGAAATATATAAGAATGTATGAAGAAATATAGAATAAAAACAGCATCTGTACAAGTATTAAATGGAAATGAAGAAATATAATGTCCAAGGTTGTGCAATCCACATTTGTAAGTGACTTGTGCAGTGCAAATATGCTTAAAGTGATTCAAGTGATTTGATTAGATGACCACGCATCTAATCTAATTAGTGTAAACAATGGCCAGAATGTCCAGTGTGTGTGTAAAACCATATGTGTGGGTCCGTTCTATGTGGTGGTGTGATTGAGAGACCGTATCGCCTGCGGGGAAGAAGCTCCTCCTCAGTCTCTCTGTGTTGGTCTTCAGGGAGCGGAATCGCTTTCCTGACCTCAACAGAGAGAACAGTCCGTTGTTGGGATGGCTGAGGTCTTTCACGATCTTCCTGGCCTTGGTCCAGCACCGCCTGCTGTAGATTAAGTGCAAGTCAGGGAGCTCGGAGCGGATGGTGCGCTCAGCTGATCGCACAACCCTCTGTAGAGCTCATCTGTCCTGCATGGTGCTGTTCCCGAACCAGGTTGAGATGTTTCCGTCAGGATGCTCTCTATGGTGCAGGAGTAGAAGTTCCTGAGCACCTTGGAGGGCAGCCGGAAGTCTCTCAAGCGTCTGAGGTGGTAGAGACGCTGTCGGGCCTTTTTCACCACGGTGTTGATGTGACAGGACCATGACAGGTCCTGCGTGATGTGAACTCCGAGGTATTTGAAGCTGTCCACTCTCTCCACTGGGCACTCGTTGATGACAGGGGTCCGGTAGTTCCTCTCCTGCTTAGTGCTGAAGTCCACTATCAACTCCTTTGTCTTACTGACGTTTAGAAGGAGGTTGTTCCTCTGGCACCAGTTCTCCAGATTCCTAATCTCCTTCAGGTAGGCCATCTCGTTGTTGTCAGAGATCAGGCCCACCACGACGGTGTCATCAGCAAACTTGATGATGGTGGTGGAGCTGGTAGTAGCCACACAGTCATATGTGTACAAAGAGTACAGCAGGGGGCTCAGAACACACCCCTGGGGGGCTCCAGTGCTGAGAGTGATGGAGGCTGAGACATGTCCGCCCATCCTTACTGCCTGTGGTCTGCCAGTTAGGAAGTTGGAGATCTACTGACACATAGATGAGTTGAGTCCCAGGTGCTCCAGTTTGGTGGTGAGTGTGGAGGGAATTATGGTATTAAATGCAGAGCTGTAGTCGATGAAGAGCATTTTAACATAATTCCCCCTTCTAGTGTCCAAGTGAGTGAGTGATGTGTGGAGGAGATGAGAGATGGCATCGTCTGTGGAACGATTTGGACGGTAAGTGAACTGTAGTGGGTCCAGTGTGTCTGGTAGTGAAGAAATGATGACGTCTCTGACCAGGCGTTCAAAGCACTTCATCACTACTGAGGTGAGGGCTACAGGGTGATAGTCATTGAGAGAAGCAGGGTGGGGTTTCTTCGGGACAGGAACAATGATGGACTCCTTGAAGCATGTGGGGATCACCGACTGAGATAAAGAGATGTTGAATATCTCAGTGAACACAGGTGCTAGCTGGTATGCGCAGTCTCTGAGGATACGACCTGAGATGCCGTCTGGTCCTGCTGCTTTCCTGGTGTTCACTCTCTTGAAGGCTCTTCTCACGTCATGCTCGGAGATGATGAGCGCCTTTCCGGTATTGGCAGTATCTTCCTGTCTGCAGCTGTTAGCTCCGCTAGCACTAGCATCGTTAGCGTCTTTAGCTGCAGCCTCGAAGCGAGCATAGAAAGTGTTCAGCTCGTCTGCCAGAGTCACGTCCGCGTTCGTCATACCGGTTGTTGGTGCTTTATAATCCGTTGTTGTCCTTAATCCCCGCCACAGGCTACTAGAGTCGCTCTGTTGGAGATGTGACTCTAGTTTCCTCCCATAGCGCTGCTTCGCCTCTTTCACTGCCTTACGCATGTTATATGACGCGGCTTTGTAGGGGTCCATGTCCCCCATCACAAGTCCCGTGTTGTAGGCACCGGTGCGGGATCTCAGAGCGTCGCGGATGGTTTTATCCACCCACGGCTTCTGGTTGGGAAATGTTGTGATAGTCTTTGTCTCCACGTTATCATCCGCTAGTTTCCCGATGAATCCCACAACCGCTTCCGTAAACACGTTAACGTCATCATTGGAGCGGTTTCTGAACATGTCCAAGTCTGCGTCGTCGAGTGCGTCCTGTAACGCGGCCACTGATTGGTCCGTCCAGCGTGTGACCTTCATCTGAACCGGAACTTCCTGTTTCAGCCTACGTTTGTATTTTGGCATGAGGAAGATGGCGGCATGATCGGATTTGCCAAACGAAGGGCGAGATTGTGCCTTGTAGCCGTCCTTGACCGTAGTGTAGCAGTGGTCCAGTGTCCTTTCACCCTGGTGGGGCAGGTGATATGTTGATGAAAGTTCGCGCTGCGCGCGTTTGAGGTTGGCACTATTAAAGTCCCCCGTCACAATAAGCGCGGTGTCCCGGTGTTGTGTCTGGTGCTGTGTGAGTGCCTCATGCAGCTCGCATAAGGCAGTGTCCGTGTCCGCTTGTGGTGGAATATAAACGGCACTTATAATGACCGATGTAAACTCTCGAGGTAGATAAAAAGGATGACACATGATGGACAGTAGTTCCAGATTTGGTGTGCAGGAGCGTGTGGTGCATTTAAACCCCTGTTCCTCCCTGTCCTCATCGTCTGTTGTCTTCATCTCCATTATCAGTCATCATAATTTTACCCTCTCTGAGGAAGTCTGCAAATTTCTTTATTAAATCATAAGATTCTTAAATTCATCAAGTCTCTCTGTGCCTGGGTCCTCGTCACAAAACATAACATCACTGTTTAGTACATTTTGCACATTTAATCCCCACATTTGTGAAAGAAAAGCAAAAAAAACTTTTTTGAAAAGTCTTTAACAAAACCATCAAATCTGATAAAGGTTATTTAAATGCTGCTAAAGACTGCTACTGCCAAAGAAGAATGGATAGAGATTCACTTTTAATGTGTATGCATAATACAATACAGATACATAAAAAATACACTCCAAAAATAGAAGAGTCCATGAAATGTACAAAATATTATTACAAAAATTAGAGAAATGGAGACACCTTGGCCTCTGGTACAATGTATGAAAAGATGTTTACTGCAGATACTACTATGGCTCTGCAGATTTTTTCTTTTCTTTTAACCTATGTCGCCTCACCTTGAGGTTGGTAAATCTGTCTATCACATTTTGGTGGTCAAGTCTCTCAAGCATCTCTTTCTCAACTGACATCACAGCCAGGTGCTGGAGTCTGCTTTGACCCATGGTCTTTCTCAGCCAGTTATGGAGCTGACTCAAGACACTAAAAGACCTTTCACAGCTACAGCTGCTAACTGGGTTTGTTAGGGCAACCTGAATAACAGTTTTCAGTGTGGGGAAGATCCGATTATCCAGAAGATTGTACAATGTTAACATATCTGGAATGGCACCAACCTCACTCTTGAGCTTCAAAAAGTTTTTGGCAACCGTGACTTCCTCTGACTGAATTTCAATATTGTAATGCAGTGCCAGGGCTGACAACCCAGTTTGTTTTGCAGATTCTGTATAGCAGCTTTAATGTAGGGAGAACACAACTTCCAGATTGTATGAGTAAAATTAGTTGGTTTTTTTTTTCTTTGCCAGTTTAACAGTTTCTGTTTTGCTTGTTAGTATTCCCTGTCTGTTTTCTTACCTGGTTCTTCCTGACCTTGTACTTTCTCCTCAGGTTCCCCTCTTTCCTCTCTCCCTCTTTGGACTGACAATCATACACAAATAGATTGTATTCAATTAGATTAATAAAATACTATTAAGATCACTAATGAAAAAAGTCCTCTCTCAGTGTACTTTCAACCAAAAGGCAAATAACCAAACCACATGTACATCTAATAAAGGATATAAATATTGAAACACTGATCCAACATTATCCTTTATTGAGGGATCATTTGATCTTACATTTTTACCTAAATGTGGCTTCTTTTTTTGAAAAACCTTCCTCATATCCATTATGAACCTGGCTGTCTCTCTGTACACACACACACACACTCACACACACACACACACACACACACACACACACACACACACACAACAGGAGATATAAGGTTAATGGGAATCCAGTCAGTTAGCTAGTTGGTACCTTGGGTTCAATATCAGCACATGCAATATGACAAAATAACCAGTTTCTCTCATTACATTTCAAACAGGACAGTGGTAACTATGGAATGCCAGGACTGCCATAATGAATTAATTAAATACACCATTAAATAATTAATTAAATGTGGCAATAATTAATTAAAATCAGAAATAAATAATTACAGAAATATTTACGACACATGTAATTAATTAATTATTGACACATTTAATTAATTATTGACACATTTAATTAATTATTTATTTATTTCACATTTTAATTAATTATTGACACATTTAAATAATTATTTAATGGTGTATTTAATTAATTCATTTTTTGCACAGTTGACTCCTTCAGGTCTCACCATGACATAATTTTATCTGTCAGCCTCACCTCACAAACTCAGGGGGCGGGGTTAACGCTGATCGAGTCAAAACCATTGCTTTGGCCTGGTGGTCATTGTTTTTAGCACACAACAACGGGCATGTGGAAACTAACAGAACTGAACTTAGTTGGTGACAGAAAAACGGGGTATTTTAAAACTACACCACCACCATTGCTGCCTGTGATTTGAAATGCATTCTGGGATACCTGGCTGCCCCAGGTCTACACAAGCAATCGATTATCTAGGATCGACCTGTCTTGACTAACTTTGCACGGCAACCAATCAAATGTTAGAGAAGCTGCATGGCAGCGTTAACCCCGCCCACTTATTTTGAGGGGTGAGGCTGACAGATAAAATTATTTCAAGGAGAGAGATGAACGGGACAAAAGTGCCAAAATGAATTAAATAAATAAATCATTAAATAATTAATTAAAACTGTCAATAATTATTTAAATGTGTTATTAATTAATTAAATGTGTCAATAATTAATTAAATGTGTCATTAATTAATTAAATGTGTCAATAATTAATTAATTACATGTGTCGTAAATATTTATGCAATTAATTATTTCCGAGTTTAATTAATTATTGACACATTTAATTAATTATTTAATGGTGTATTTAATTAATTCATTATGGCAGTCCTGGCGTTCCATAAAAGTAAGAGTTTTTCTTCATTTTTATAGCTACTTTTACAACGGGTTTTCTCATTAACAGAAAATAGACAGAAACCCTAAAAGAAAATGTCCTTGTTTTACACACATCAAGAAGGAGTCAGACGACCGTCGGTTCATCCCTGTCAATGTTTCCTCCGCCGGGTACCATAAACGTATGAGAAAAAAACCCCAGAGAATTTATTATTTTTGTAAGAATGAGAAAGAGAGAGAGAGAGAGGGAGACTCGATCAAACTTTTCACAAAACGTTATACAGGTTATAAATGTTAACCAACCTTTGACACTTGGATGTTGGCTTAATTTTTACCCAAAGAGAAATTTGACCCTAATAAAAAAAACACGATACTGTGGTGAACACTTACCTCAACTTTGATGGGGTTTTTTCACAGCGATTTATTCTGAAAAAAGGAAACATGTTACAAGGACAGTTTTGACGCAATGCCCAGTGCAGAGTAAATAAATGGGACGTAGGAATTCCTCCTCTCTATACTTACACTCCTCCCTAACAAATGCCGAGTCATCATCTAAATTATCTGTCTGGATTTATCCCACTTTTCGAGTTTCATTGGAGTGTACTCAAGTGCACAAGATGTAAAACAATGTATTAGTTTTTTAAGCCGTTCACTGAGTCCACGTCAAGATGCCGTTCATTTAAGAATCTAATAATTTTCTGATTTTAAATTGTGCTAACTTCAACGCAGTACCATTAAAAATAAAACATATTAGAACTCATTTTTGTTGGACACAAGAACAACTCGAGCATATTTTTCGGGAGCTCAACTAGGGCTTACAAGTTTGTTGTGCAGCAGATCCTGGCGTGGAGGGTCCAGACACTCCCACGGCGCAGACTTTGCTATCCCCACAGAGAGTTTCTGGTGTGGCTTATGGAAAATACAGCGTGTTTCTCTGCTCCCGGTGAGCATGTCTGTTGTAGCCTGCGCTTTGATTATTTGATTATTATTTGATTATTTATTTGATTATTCAAACAGTGTTTAAAATGTGACTCGTTTGTTATCCAAAAACATTTTATCTATGTTACTGATTTAAAATTATATGTATATATTTCAAGTTTTTTAGCTCAAACAGACTCTTGAGCATATTCATATAGCAAATCCACATAACCAGTCTGCAGCCTAATGTACATCTTTGAACTGTATGTTAATCAGTACATGAAGCGTAGCTCTGAAAAGAGTCCATCATTTGTGAATTTACAGATTTGTTTTTAACTGCAGTTTTCACAAACTGTGGATGATGAAATCCTCTTTATTTTAGAAAATGTCTTTAAACTATCGCTGTTCCTACTTACTGAGTTCCCAAGCTACTTTTTTACTATGTGAATAAACTATTCGAACTAGAAAGGATTTAAAGACACATCTTAATTGAAGAAAAGGCGAAAAATTTGGAGCGAGATTTATGTGACTGTTCATCTAAAATCCAGCAGAGAGTGAAAATCCAAGAGCTGCTGCAATCCTCTGCATTAATGATCTCTGTTTCTCTCTTTCTCTCTTTCTGTGTGTGTGTGTGTGTGTGTGTGTGTGTGTGTGTGTGTGTGTGCTCACAGAGGGGAGGTCACGACAGGAGTTCCCTGAGTTGACACGTATGAACCATAAAATCAGTTTGGACTGAGGAGCAGTTGGTAAACACAGAAGTACATCCAACCTTAACAGAATTTCTTGTTTATCTACTTCATGCACATTGCATGCACAAGAATCCAAATCTCTGTATCACAATGATTTCATTAAAGACTTATTATTTTATGGGGGCAATATCACAAATTACCGTAGGTCATTAATAGGGAACAAAAAAAAGGATCACATCAGCAATGTTGCTGGGAGACAGAAGTCTTGACACGTGCTTATAATTTAAAACACAAAAAACTCAGTTACAGCTGGTAAGATTTATGGTATAAACCAGACATTCACAGTCTGCATCTTTACAGGGTTGTTTTCTGCTTTTGTTCACTCCTAGTGTGATTAAAAAACAACAAACACAAACACAGAGCCCACTAACTATTAGCCGCTTTCCCCCCTAAACAGTCAGTTGACTGAGAGAAATGCAATCCATTATTGTGAACGCTGAAGGAAATGTGCTCCATAGTCAAACTTATATTTCCTTAACTTACATCCTATGTTCTGTTTAATTCCGGCATCCCTTTATGGTTTGATGGAAAATTGGTTAAACCATTGCTCAACTTATGTCTGAATGACAGCAGATAATTCTGATGAAACTGATCCCGTAAGCACTTTGCAGCTGAGTCGAGGGCTCGTGGAAATAAGGTCAGGAGGTGTCCGCGTGAGTGCGCGTGCGGTCTGTCTAGTTGGGACGTCTGACAGACACATTAGTGCAACTCAGAGTGTGAGCAGCAACTCCTGTATACTAAACATAAGAAAAGTAATTTGTAGTGCTTCTTTTTTTTTAACCGAGATTCCAGGGCTCATGCTTATATGGTTTTCTTTTATTCAAAAACAGGTTTGTATATGGAGCATAAAAGCTGAATGCAGCTTCTCCGTGACTGGTTCTGACTCTGGGAACTGATAAAAAAACAGATCCAGGTGACCTGAGGGATCTGGAAGGTTCATATTGGGTCAGGAGGTCACTGATGTATTTTGGTCTTAAACCATTCAGAACTTTATAGACCAACATCAGAACTTCAAAGTCTATCCTCTGACGGACAGGCAGCCAGAGTAAAGACCTCAGAGCTGGACTGGTGTGGTCCACTTTTGTGGTCTTAGTGAGGACTCGAGCAGCAGAGTTCTGAATGAGCTGTAGTTGTCTGACTGATTTTTTAGGTAGACCTGTAAAGATGCTGTTACAGTAATCAAGCCTACTAAAAACGAATGCTTGGACTAGTTTTTCCAGGTCCTGTTGAGACATCATATCAGTACTTACTTTTAAACATTTACTCTTTGGCCGCTCCGCTTCCACTGTTTTTTTTTGGCAAAGTTATCCACACCCACCGCCGCACTATGCAATCTGGGATATGTTGGGCCACGAAGTCTACACCGACACATCCTTAAAATTCAGGGAAATGAAGGACGCATTTGAGGGCCGCATTTCGAACAGCCTTCGAATTGGGACAGCCTTCGTCACGTTGCTGTGACGTAATCGGCCTTAAAATGTGGCCTTTAAGGCTGCAGACCCTGAATTGGGATACAGCCCAGGAGTGACATGTTTAGCCACATGTTCTCCTTAAGTTGCTGGCTGTCTGAGTGGTGTCCAAGAAACGATGTGGGCTTCATAGATAATTGCCAAACTTTCTGGAGGAGACCTGGTCTTGTTAGGAGAGAAGGCATCCATCCCACTTTGGATGGAGCAGCTCTCATTTCTAGAAATATGGACAAATTCATTAAACCCCCTAAAATATGACTATCCAGAGTTGGGACCAGGAAGCAGAGCTGCAGTCTTACACGCCTCTCTGCAGCTTCTCTCCTCCTGAAACGACAGCCTCAACACAGCATTTAATCTGTTATTAGACTATTAAATATTTCACTTTAATGTTGTAACTATGCGGTCACTTCTGTCTTTAAACAAAATAATATTTTCCACTTACAGAAATCATAAAATCCAAACTAAAGTGTTACTGTTGCTATATGCATTTTATATAAATAATCGATGATGGTACTGACATGAAGGAAGAGAAAGTTACAGGTTGCATCCTTTGAGTTTGTCTCGGTGCCTTTGGGCGATTTTTAGGACAGATGTTTCTGTTCAATTCTTAAATCCATTTTTTCAAACACAAACACCATTTTAAAGCTTCTAAAGAGTAAAATATTAATGATAATTATAATAACAATAATAAAAACAGAAGCTCTCAGATCCATCAAACGAAGCAGCAGAAAGAACAATAAGTGAAGAGAAAACTTTAACCTTGTAGACTTCATTATGTTCCAGCTGCTCTACAGACGCTGTGACCTTGAACTTAAGCAGGTCGTAAAGTATGTGCAGCTCAATAACTTCATAATTACACCCTGTGGTATTTAGGCAGCAGAACAACTAAGAATAACAACTACAAATAATGTTTTTAGGTTTCTGTTGTACTGCAAGGTTCTGTACAGGAGAACCAAACCAAGAGCAAATATTACGTCTCATTTACACCCGAGCACGAAGAGCCATCAAAATTTATCAAGTTGAATCATCTTCGTTTAGATGCAAGAAGAATCATATAGAAATGGAAAAGTATAAATATAAATCCAGAGCAAAGATATCCTCTAAATCAGCGTAGCACATGTGCAGCTGCTGGGATTCACTTAAGCATTCGGCTCGTTGCTGTTGCAGATTTTTCTCTCGCTGTTCTGGCTCACAGCGCTGCAAGCACAAAAATAAATATCCCAAAGGTGTGAAAGGGAGCTAATTAGTAAGAGTATTGTTACTCTCCCCAGGAGTAGTCCAGCAGTAGAAATCAGTCCAATAACAAGGTGTGTAACATCTAGCAGGGTGACAGAAAAACCCAGGGTAACTTCTAAGGACCTCAACGTCTCTCTCACATTACGTTTTTTAAACATGTTTTCATTTGTCACTTCAGTCTTTACTCTGAAATACAGGAAGAGAAATCATGGCTGAAACAATTTCTCATGAAACCAGGGCTGTGGTCCAACAGTCAGTTTTGGTGAGGAAGGTTCCTAACTGAGAGAAGTGACCCAGAAGTATCTGTGTAGCAGCCACAATGAATCAAGACCATGAGCTTTATTAACTGATCAAAGTCTATTCTTTCATCTTCTGTATTATTCAGTTTGCATTGGTAATGCCCATTATTGTAATGCTTTTTTAAGATGAGCAAAACTTTATTTTACTTTGGGTTAGCTGGGATAAGTGATGGATGGAGGGAATTTTACTTCAGTCACAGAAATCCTAAACAGGAAGGAGGAGCAGAGTTACAGTGGATCACTATCCAGCAGGGAAACAAGATTTATTTCAATTTCTTGGCTATGAGTGAGATTTACTAAGTGGGCAAATTAGGGTGATGATACCGTTTCAGAGTGATCTATTAGTAGTGCACCAATTTACATTCAGAGATGCATGCAGCCGGTTCATTTCAGTATTAACCGCTTTCTACCAACAGCAGCACAAAACAGCAGATTCGATCATGGAGACACTGAATCTGCTAAACTAATTAAAACATTGTAAGTGCAGGTCTTCAGTTTATGTTTCTTTGTGAAAACAGCACAGCAAAGGAGACTCTGATGTTTTGGTATAAGGGATAAATCTTCTGACCGAACCTGCTGGGACTGTGTGAGGTCCTGAGGCTAAGAGTAAGGATTTATCCACAGGAGAGCTGCGTTCTTACAAACCATCCCACTGTGTAAACCTGACATCTGTGGAACAGCTGAGCTGTATGATGTGTACAAGGACACAAAACATTATTTACCATCAGATCCCGAGCCCTCCATGTGTTAATCAAGAAACTGCTGCTGTGCTACATCCATAAATAATGAATAAATTAGGAGCTAAAGCTAAAAGGACAGTTTATTTGTACCATCTTCATGTGAACACATTCAAGAACATCACAGATGAAAGAAACATTAAAAACTTCCACACTACATACAGCAAGAAAAACAGTTTTTTTAACACCTCCAAGACTCTCTTTGAAAGAACTAAAAACCTTTATTCTCATGGTCCAATCATGAGTGAACTCCCCGATGAAGCCTTGTGTGCTAAAACATGTCAGAGTTTTAAAGGTTAAACATGAGTTTCCAAAACATTTTGCTGGAGAACAATGAACTATTTGACTGAGTTTCAATTATTTACAGACGAGCAAAACCAGGACAGAGAAAAAAGGACAAAACTGACTCAATAAAACGACAGAAAATAAGATCCCATGTAAATCTGTATTATGTAGAAGTTCAGCCCAGCAACCAGTTCAGTTCAACACAAGTTTAAATGATTCTATCTGAACTCTGTGGAGCCTGATCTCAAGCTTTTTGAGTCTGACACTGAAACCAGAGGATCTTTCTGTCTCTTCAGATTCACTGTGATCACTCAGGGCTCCCATCACTGGGGGAGTGATTTCAGCCCTGAGTGATCACGCTGATGTTTGCACAGAGCAGACAATGAGGTGAATGTTTGGGCACATTGGTAACAGTGAAACAGTTTATTAGTAACGTGGGATCGTTTGTGTTTGGAGTATGAACTGAGATTCCTGAAGCTCTTGTCACACTGGTCACAGCTGTAGTTTCCTTCCATGTGTGTACGTTCATGATAGATACGACCACTTGATTGTGAGAAGCTTTTGTCACAGTGTCTGCACTTGTATGGTTTCTCTCCTGTGTGGACTCGTTTGTGTGATTTAAGCTCCCATGCACTGATGAAGGATGACCCACACTGATCACAGAGGTGCTTTTTAACCCCACTGTGAATCAGTTCATGTCGTTTTAAGTCACGTGATGTGGTGAAGCTTCTCCCACATTCTTTGCAGTATTTCAGTTTGTCTCCAGTGTGTCTACGTTGATGTCTTTTTAGGTTCTTTTGCCGACTGAAAGTTTTTCCACAGAGGTCACAATGAAAGTCTTTCCCACCACCACAGTGATGACAGGGTTGAGAACTGGATCCATCTGTGTCGCTCTGCTTCTAAACAAAGACACAAAGACAGTGTAAGTCAGTCATTCAACACTTTTATCCTGAACGTCGCCTGAAATAAAGAGCATCTCTGCAGACGTCCAATTACATTTTACTGTTTCAGTTAACACACTCAGTTTACTGGGCTGCAATGACTACAATACTACCAACTTCACCCGTTGCCTACTGGTGGTGGTCAGAGGGCCCGGTGGCGCCAGTGTCCGGCAGCCTCGCCTCTGTCAGTGCGCCCCAGGGTGCATCACCAGTGTGTGAATGTGTGTGTGAATGGGTGAATGACTGGATATGTAAAGCGCTTTGGGGTCCTTAGGGACCATAAAAGCGCTATATAAATACAGGCCATTTACCATTTTACCATTTACCAACATAATACTACAGTAATAATAAAATTATAACTGACATGAAAATCTGAATAATCGCTCAGAGCTGCTTTTCCATGCAGTAGAATTGCTAACATGCTAACACAGTTTAATGAGCAGAGATGTTTCAAACAGTCAGGCTAAAATGACAAGATAACAAAATAAATACATACCTCACAGTAACTGCACTTGTAGAGTCTCTTTCTGGTGTGGATCTGTTGGTGTTCTCTCAGGTTACGTGGAGATTTAAAAGTCTTCTCACACAGGTCACATTTATAAGGTCGTCCCTCAGTGTGGGTAAACATGTGTCGTTGTAACTTATCGCCTGTTGTAAACTCTTTGCTACACTGTTCACAGCAGTACACATCATGTCTGGTGTGAATGCGTTGGTGTGTATTTCGGTTCCGTCTCTGGCTGAAAGTTTTTCCACACAAGTCACAGCTGTATGCCTTAATTCCAGAGTGGGTAACTAGATGACTCTGTAAGGTGCTACTGTGAGTAAAAGCTCTGCCACACTGATCACAGCTGTACGCTTTAACTCCACTGTGGATGTGTTGGTGTGTTTTTAGGTAACCCTTCCTGGAAAAAGACTTTCCACACAAGTCACAGTTGAATGGTCTCTCTCCAGTGTGGATGACCTGATGAAGTTTTAGTTTAGTCTTCACAGCAAAATCCTTCCCACACTCGTCACAGCTGTATGCCTTAATTCCAGAGTGGGTAACTAGATGCCTCTGTAAGTTGCTACTGTGAGTAAAAGCTCTGCCACACTGATCACAGCTGTACGCTTTAACTCCACTGTGGATGAGTTGGTGTTTTTTTAGGTAACCCTTCCTGGAAAAAGACTTTCCACACAAGTCACAGTTGAATGGTCTCTCTCCAGTGTGGATGACCTGATGACGTTTTAGTTCAGTCTTCACAGCAAAATCCTTCCCACACTCGTCACAGCTGTAAGCCTTAATTCCAGAGTGGGTAACTAGATGACTCTGTAAGCTGCTACTGTGAGTAAAAGCTCTGCCACACTGATCACAGCTGTACGCTTTAACTCCACTGTGGATGAGTTGGTGTGTTTTTAGGGAACCCTTCCTGGAAAAAGTCTTTCCACACAAGTCACAGGTGTATGTTTTCTCTCTCTTTCTTCTGTGAGGTTTGTCGGCCTCCTGAGAGCGCTGACTTCTCGCCCCATGTTGGTCCTGCAGTGACAGAGATACAAACAGAGGCAGTGAGTGAAATGCAATCGTGGAACAACCTCAACCTTCAAACTCCCTCCATTAACACTAGTTTTAAACCTAAAGGTGGAGTGTGGCACCAAACACCTTAAAGGTCTCTTATCACCACCTGCTGGTAGTTCTAACACATTACATCCAACCTGGTGCTAAAAATAATTCATGACTGTTTAAACACTAAAATCATGCCCATCCCTCCTGATTGTATGTACACACACATGCGCCCGCACGCACACACACACACTTTTTTTTTTTCAAAGATTTATTTATTGCTTTTTTCCAACAACTTTTTAACCAACAGGAAGAGAGAGTTCAAATGAAATAGAGGAGGAAATTAGTTAAAAAGAATTAAGTGTATAATAATAATGTATATTCATCGTGTATGAACAGTGTTGGAGAAACACATAGATATAGTTATATATACTCTCCCATGTAGATCATTTAGATATTATTGCAGAAGAAAAAAAAATATATATGTATATAGATAAGTAAAATAAAATAAAACAAAGCAAAACAAAACAACCCCCCCCCCAAAAAAAACCACACAAAAAAACAGACAGTGCTCCAAAAACAGATATAACACAGTGAGACAATAGGTTTAAGTGCATTATTCCAGGGCTTCGGGCTGAAGTTTAGTCCAAGGGTGTCAAGTTAGAGAGGCATCCAACCTAACGGTTGCAAGGATAAGCTGTGTCTTCTTCGGTTCCAGTCTATTTAATTTCACATCTTGTTAAGAGAATATTGTATATATGTTATCAGCTACATGAAATGTATCCTTTCATGTATTTGTCATTAAGCATATTTCTACATGACTTTTCACCTAGTAACTTGTGTGCTGAACTTATGCAGATACTAACCGCTTCCTGTTGTTCTGAACATTTAGATATAGAGAAGTCAAACCTCAGCTCTTTTGTTAGAACATACAGATGTAGAAAAAGGGGAAAAACCCGCTGCTCTGAATGACGTTGTTACCTTTGTACACACACACACACACAGAAACATCTTGTATAAATAAAGGACGCAGACAGTCAATAGACGCAGGTCATGCGTCAATGGCTGCCCTCGCAAGTAAAGACAACTGCAGTGTGTTAGTGTTTTCTAACTCAGACGTCTCAGCTGAAGAACGGCAGGGTGATTAAAAGAAATCCCCTGTCATTTAAATTGGTCCTTCGAGCCTAGAGATGGAAAAAGCAGACACGTTTCTGTGACTCCAATAAGGTCTGACTTCTGCATCCTGACGCCGTGGGTAAACCAGCACCGAAGTCTGTCGACAGCCCTCTCCAGGTAGAGGTGAGAGTCCTGGGCGTAAATTCGCATCCAGGCTGGTCCTGGTCCACGACGCTGTGATCCAGATGACCTGAACAACCAGCAAAAGACGACTGAGGGTGAGAAAACACGTTTTGGTTGTAAACCGCCGGAAGGGTTTAGAAGAATGCGCATAGGTCTTATCCGCCGCAAGGATTAATAGCGCATTAGGCTGACCCACTGCACGGGTGCACAAAAGAGAGAGTAATCCGCTGTAAGGATTTAAGACGTGTAAAAGTTAACTTGAAAAAGTTAGAACTGGCCTGGTCCGCCGCAAGGACCCGCGCGCGTAAAGAAACAAGAGTGAATATATGTGTTTTGTGTATGTGTTTTGGAAGTAAGTTGATTTTACAGCACAATACGCTGCTGAACTACTTCCATTGTTTGTTTGTTTTTTTTATTGTTTTCTTTGTGTATTCTGCAAAAGCTCAAGTACTGGTGATAAAGGGGAAAGGTAGAAGGGCGTGTCAGCAACCACCCCCGAGTCTAGCACCAGAGAAAGCTTTGCAGTTCTGTGATAATGGGGAATCAGCCCACAAAACTCACTGTTGACGAGCAGTGGTTAGAAAAAATGTCCAGACGCCGGACAAATTAGTGCATGTAGATAGAAAAATCCAAAGAAAACCTAAATGTCCCACGTGGGAGGGAAAATGCATTGACTAAATTATAAGAAACCCTCCAAGCAGAAATAAATACTGTAAAGGAAGCTAAAAAGAAAACAAAGCATACACAAGAGTTGTAATATATTAAAGCATGGAAAGAGGAATGAAGTGGAATAAACAAAAAGGTTAAATTAAGGTTGACTTAATTTAAATTAGGGCTTGTCTAATGTATTCAAACTGATAACAGTAACTGGTAAAAAACTGGTACTAACAAATGAAACAAAATTGGGAAGACAACCAAGCTGAACGAATAGAATAAATGAAAGCAGATAATTCACACAAAACATATTAAATAAAATAGAGAAATGCATAAGGTATATTAAGGCTGTGTCATTGTTCAGCCAAGGAAAGAGTGTGAAAAAGCAAATGTCTCCAGCTTGGGAAGGTGTGAAGCTGCAGATTCACACAGACCCGTGATGGATACATAATAAAATACAAACTAACGCATTAGTAGTAAAGTAGTGTATTGTAATATACTCTTGCTGTTATAAAAAAGGAAAAACAATACAATGATAACATTACTTATGACATAATATTAAATAATAAGAGGCACCTCAGTCAGTTATGATGTGAGGTGGATAATTGTTAAAAGTAGTCTGAATCAAGCTTAAGGTTTGCTCAACCTCAGTACAATGATATATGAGATGAAGAAAATAAGGAAAGTAGCTAAACTAATCAGGTGCATAGAGACACTTGACCTGATTGAAAACCTGTCATCCTAGACGAGACATTGTTGAGATGAAGAGCAATCCTATACTAACAACTAACAAGCCAAACCCTGTATACAACAGCTAAAGCTACAGGTTTGAGAAGCTGAATTAAATATGTGGACACTACCAAGCTGATGAGCAAGTTACACGTTTTTTTTATTTATTTGTTTTTAGAGCAGAAGCTGCATATTAAAGCTCACACATGCAGCTGTTTGTGAGCTCAGTTTTTCTTCACACTTCTGCTTTGTTTCTGGTAGCAGCTTTTTCTTTTCTCTTTTTGTGTCCTGACTCATGTGTGTAAAGCCTTAATGACATTGGCAATTTGTTTTTGTTTTTATTTGTTTGTTTTGTAAGTTTGGAAAACAAATTTGTGATCATACTTGTGGATCACAGTGACACATAATGATTAGGCATATGATTTATTAATGCCTAGTTTTAGAGCTGTGAGCTATGAGCTGTAAGCAATGCAAAGTTTTTTCCTAACTTAAAAGTTTGAAATATGTAAGATGTGTGAGTTCTTTGAAAAATAGAAATGACCTAAATGTCTTAAGTCAAAATGAAGTCTTGCATCTACAAAGAAAAGAAAACAGAAGAAGCATTCAGTAACTTGAAAATAGCCTTTCTAATTACAAGTAGATGGAGGTGCAGGTTACATGAGGTGCAGTTTAACACAGGCATTTAGTGAAAAACAACGTCCGCTTGCATTTTACTTCTGCAAATTAGACTCTGTTGTTTGCAGGCCTGTGCAGCTGCAGCAGAGGCAGTCAAGAAGTCAGCTGACATTGTTTTAGGCCACATTTTGATAATCTAAGTACCCCACGCAGTGACTTCAATTTAAAAAAAAATATATATATATAGATATATAGATATATAAATAATAATAATAATAATAATAATGATGATAATAATAATAATAAGCAAATTTGTCTTATCTCACACATGTGAGACAACTCTCAAATGCTGGACACTTATTGTCGCTATATGGAAAGTTCGACAAAGAGTTCGATTAGTCTGCAAAAACAGGAAATATGTGTGCCTGTGGTGTGTGTGTAACAGGAACTACATGCCCATAAAAGGAAGCTGCCAGAGTTGTAGAAGCGAAACCGTTGACATCCTCACACACACAGGCCAAGATATAAATATATACACTGACAGACAGTATGTTTTTTTCAGCTGTGCAACACTTTGAGATCTTCTAAAGACACTATTAGAAGTAATTACATTGCCAAAACAGTTAGCATTGTGTAAATGTGCTGCACATCAGAAAGACAAATCAGAAATAACTAAAGGCAATAACTTTGCAGATCAAGCAGCTAAGTTAGTCGCACAACAAACTATAGACACATTAATGTCTGCATCCTCTATGCAAATACTACTTGATGTACTTAAAGATGAACAAAAAGCCGCACCAACTGCAGAACAGAAGAAATGGTTAAAGTGTGGAGCGCAGCTAGAAAATGATCTTATGACTTGTGAAGTTAAACCAATACTCCCCAAGTCCCTGTGCAGAACAGCAGCATTAGTGACACATGGGGTGACCCATGTGTCCTCAGGGGGGATAGTCCAGGTCCTTAATAGACACTTTTATACTCTAGTGATTATAGACGTATTCTCAAAATGGCCAGAGATTTATCCAGTGTAAAAAGCAGATGCAATCTCAGTTGCAAAAAGTGAACCTTTAGAAAAATCCGTTAGAGAAAGAATGGATGGCAAAACTACTAGAAAATAAGGATATTGTTTTGAACAATAAACTGCCATAAGACTCTCCAGTCTCTTGCAGGTTGAAACCAAGTGTTATTGACAACACCCACAGCCTGTAAAATTGCAGAGAGACCATCTTGGATACATCAGAGCCACTGCAAAAAGGTTGAGGTCCCGGGAAGCCCCGACACCAAGGAGGAAGCGCCACGCTTGGTTGTTTCTTCGGTGAGGGTGGTAAAGTGCGTTCTTGGGGCCCCGTGAGGGTAAGCCCGCACTCCTATCTCTATCCGATCAACTTTAGGCAGCCAGGTGTAGGTGTGAAGGGGAACCCTGATGGTTACCTTGACTACAAAGCTCACCCTTAGAGGACCCCAGCCGATGCCAACAGCAGCTGAGCCACGAGGCAGACAGAGAAGATGGACGTACGACAACTTACACCTAATGGACATGACACAAGATCACATCCATCCTTGGATGAAAAATGCCTGATACAGAGATGTGTTTAACAAGACCACAGAGAAAGACTGTTACGTCTGCTCGCACATGCCGAGCACATTAACACAACCATATATGGGAAACACCCTGGGACAGGTGCACTAATTCTGATCTCCGACCACATTCAGAGTGGCTTTTGTAAAGTGCACAACAACAACAACATCGTCATCCTCATCCAGGAAGAAACGTTCAACTTCAATAGTCAGACTACATGACTCAATCTGGGGAACCGATGTACGTGAAGAATTCAAACTCTGGACAACTGGACGAAAGGTACTCAACTCACTCTCGCTGTGGGCAGGAGTTGGAAAACATGCTCTCAGAAGTGAGATAATGGACTATAGATTCGGCTTGTTTCTCAAAGCATCCTGCAAGGTCAACGAGGGACAAAATCAAGAAATAGACGCTCTCAGAATTGCTGTAATGCAACATCGTGTAGCATTGCACGTGATCCTGGCTGAGAAAGGAGGATTGTGTGTCTTATTCAACACCACATGCTGCACTTACATACCAGACAATGTACATTCTTTAAACATGATTTCAGATTTTAAAGAGACTGTTGATCGTCGTTGGATTTTTCCTGATTTTATTTTGTTTTCTCTATTTGAGTTATTCCTTGTTTAAAAGCTGTAATTTCACAGATGACATGTTTGTCATTCACAGCATATGCAGATGTATTGAAATCAATGAAGATCATGAAGACTTCTTTTCCTATTTGTTTCATGAAGATGAAGTGCTAATGATGTAGTAACTAAGAATGTGAAAGACAAGTAGTTACTTATTGTACATTTCATTTCTCTGATAAACAGGACGGAATGTTAAGAGAATATTGTATATATGTTATCAGCTACATGAAATGTATCCTTTCATGTATTTGTCATTAAGCATATTTCTACATGACTTTTCACCTAGTAACTTGTGTGCTGAACTTATGCAGATACTAACCGCTTCCTGTTGTTCTGAACATTTAGATATAGAGAAGTCAAACCTCAGCTCTTTTGTTAGAACATACAGATGTAGAAAAAGGGGAAAAACCCGCTGCTCTGAATGACGTTGTTACCTTTGTACACACACACACACACACACACACACACACACACAGAAACATCTTGTATAAATAAAGGACGCAGACAGTCAATAGACGCAGGTCATGCGTCAATGGCTGCCCTCGCGAGTAAAGACAACTGCAGTGTGTTAGTGTTTTCTAACTCAGACGTCTCAGCTGAAGAACGGCAGGGTGATTAAAAGAAATCCCCTGTCACATCTCATCTCACACACTTTTATATTATTTTATAATTTATATTATATTGTTGTTTCCTATTACATATTTCTATAATTTGTATAGATTTATACATAACTATTAAGTGATAATAAATCCTATGTTTGTTTATTTGTTTATTCATAAGGAACCCCATTAGCTTCCACAACAAAGGTTCCTCATCTTCTGTCAAATACAATCACATGGAGGAAAAAGCATGGCGGCGACGGAGAATGAGAAGGGCGAAAGCGGATCATTGAATGAAACAGATGAACCAGAATTGGTTTGTAAAAATGCTGCAACTTCAGTGGTGTGGAACTGGTTTAGCTTTCGTCCGTCAGATACACAACAAACACTATTTGTGGTAGAGCATGCTAGCAGGCCGTCGTTATTACCGTGTTTTTTGTGGAGTTGTAAAGTATTTTGTCTAGTGTCAATTATATCGTCAGCTACATCGTTAATGCAAATTTTCAAATGTATATCGTGATAAATATTTTTGGTCATATCGCCCTGCTCTGTCTGTCACCTTCTGTGTTGAGCTCATTGTTTTCTCTGTAGTGGCTGAGCTGAGTCCAAGTAGCTGAAAATGTTCCTCTGCTGCTCCGTCAGACTCTTCTCCTCCTGCTGATCAGCTGGGACACAAAACAGATCTTTGTTAGGCTCCACACTGCACTGAAGAGTCAAAGTGTCTCATATGTTCATCTCACAAGTAAAGAACACATTTTTGCTTCCTGAGGTGGGCAACTTATTGGAAACAAACACAAAAGGTTTGAGCACTGATACCTGGCATTGCTGGCATTGAAAGATGCAATGACAGCAATGAGGATTGTCAAGACTCAAACCAATCATTAAGCAAAGACAACAGGGATCATTTGTTTCTGTTTATTTAGCATTCACAACATTTGTAGTTGCCTTCTGTACAGGGGAAGTCCACGCACACTGTGTGGTACCGCCATCCGCAGAAGGTGCATTCAATCTCTGTAAGAAAAACTAGATTGTCTGAGACTGAAATGATATTAACAAAAGGAGTGGTGATTTGAAAAACTTCAAGTGTATGATAAGGTGAAAACAAATACACAATTGCATGTCATGTAGTTGAAGTTTTTTATTTTCTTCTTTTGGAAGACTTGAAAACATTGAAAGTTACAAATGTATTGTGCTTGAAACAAATTCAAAATAGGTGATAAAGCCAGCTGCACATGTGTGTCACAAGTAAATCTGGCTGTATAATAAACAGAAACAAGTGATCCCTGCTGTCTTTGCTTAATGGTTGGTTTGAGTCTTGACAATCCACATTGCATCTTTCAATATGTTTGTGGGTAGATTTGAATGCACCAGTGTAAGTGCAGCCACTCAGACTCTACTCAATGTGGTCATAGAAACAGGTGCAGATGTGTCACGAGTTAATCTAGTAGTAGGCTATGGCACTTGGCCACAGGTGGCAGCAGTGGACTGACCTCCATTGGAGACTGCTCCAGCTGCTCTGTGACAGTCAGTAGATCTGCTACAAATTGCAGATCATATGCAAGTTTTGGAAATTACATTATAAATATTCCTAACTTAGCCATGGCAGCCATGTTGATGCATTACCTATATTGGATGAAAATGTTCATTTCCAGAGAAAAGACACAGGCAGACTATGCTTACAGGCTGTGATGTTACATGTTATTATGTGATGTTATTGAAATCATCATGAATAACGGGAGTGGTGATTTCTATAACTTTGTGTATATAATTTGGCATTTCTTACTGATGTAGGCCAAACATAAATACATAATAAAATGTAATTTATTTTAAAGGTTTATTTGCAAGACACAAAAACAGACAAAATAGAAAGTTCCACATGTATTGTGCTTGAAACGAATTCAAACGTGGCGATAGAGCCAGGTGCAGATGTGTGTCACAAGTTAATCTGGCTGTAGGCTATGGTACTCAGCCACAGGTGGCGCTGGTTGACTCGACTCCATTTGAGTGCACACAAAGTAAATTGCACGCCTTAGTTGTGCAGCAAAAACGCTGAAATCGGAGTGATAACAAGCACGAGGGGAACGATGACGAGGACAAGATTCTCCCGATTGTTTACTCTTGCTGTCCTGTGAACAGCATCGGCATGAGAATATCACCAGGTACACTCGCAACATTTTTAAACATTTAGTTGTTCAAGAGGAACAAGACTGATGGAGTGTGTTTGACGGAGTGTGGGATTAGTGGTGAGAAAAACAGCTCACAAAACTTGACCTTTCTATACTCGTGGCTCACTTGCACTTCTAATCTATTCGTTTGCACACTTACACACACACAGCTGTGGTTTCCTGTTTTGCTACACTCTGGAGAGCCTCGCCTTTAACGGTCTTCTCTCACAGAGAGCAACAGAAAACTTCATTCAGAAAACTTCGAAAAACTCGAGGTTGACTGAACTCAGTTCAAAGTTACCTTGACACTTACCTTTAGATGTGAGAGGTAGTGATGGTCCGCTTGAAGCTGACGCTCCGGTGCGTGTGTCAAAAAGATCAACACGCTGCTTCAGAAACACTGTGTCGAGGCTTGATTCGTTTGGCCAGAGTCACGTGATTAGTGACGTCTGAAGCTTCACTTAGAACGTACCTTTTTTTTTTTATTGAACTTTATTGAAACACAATGAGTGTAGAACATACAAACAGAGGAAGGTTACAAAAGAACAGAACATGAACATACAGAACCAGGAGTAAAAAATAATTATATGAGTACCCGCAAAACATCACATGTATATATGTTGTTCTGAGAGCCTTTGTTGTTGGTCGAGTCTGAAATTGATTGTATGTATAATTCCATATCCTTATAAAAAGGCAGAAATATGGTGTTTTATTAATAAACTTACATTTATGGATAAAAAATTTAGCTAAAAGTATTAAGAAATGTATTATAAAAAAACATTTATCATTCTTCCTGGAGAACTTAAAGAAACAGAATAAAACATTTTCCCATCATAAAGAAAACTCCCTTAAAATATGGACAGTAACAAAACTGCTAAATTCCTTCCAGAATCTCTGTGTAGAGGAACAGTACCAAAAAAGATGTGCCACAGTTTCTGGATGATCCCCACAGAAAGTGCAATTAGTATTTATGTCTCTTTTAAATGTTACCATATAGTGACTGGCTGGGTAACATTTATGAAGAATTGTATATGAGATTTCCTTCACCTTGTTTACAATTAGATATTTATGGGATCATGCAGACTGTCTTCCAGGTGATATCTGGAACATGTCGGTTCCAGTAAGATATTATATATATGGGAGAGACACGATATCTTCTTGGAATAAACTACGTATTCTCTTATTGCTGTTACCAAGTTCCTGTTGTCCCGAATTCGAAATGTTGTGAGTGCAGTCAAACAATGATTTTATTTATTTATTTATTTATTTATTTTGCCTGTCCCATATTGTTCTTTAGCCGTCAGAATTGTTGTCTGAAGACCAACAAGGATACCCAATGGATTTACTTTGCCAAATGGATCATCACGGCCTTGCCGTATTGCTCCATTTGATCAACCTTTGTTGTAATTATTTATTTTATTTTATTTTCAGTTGTTACAGGCGGGACAGACATGACTGGGGGATAGGAAAGGGAGAAAGAAAGATGAAGGAAAAGAAAAACAGAAGGGAAGAGGGACAGTGAGAAAGGGCACTTATAAAGACAAAAAAAAAAAATCTCCTGGATCACCTGTTGAGAGAAAAAGAATGGAAAACAAGCAAAAAAAACAAAGCAACATACTAAACACAACACCATCACGTTAATCTAGCTAAGTGTAAACAGCAGTAAATACTAAATATTGAATGTTGTTATGCAGCACGCAGGACAGACAGCGCACAATGTGCTTTGAAGTAGCAGCTAACAAAGGTGTAGTTTATGTCTACGAACAGTGAACACCCGTGTGCACACCTGTGTGGATCAGCGCGCTTGTATTCAAAAGGTTTCCCCATGTAACGGTCTGCTAGAGGGTGTAGAGGGCCATAGCCCCGTCCCCCAGGGCATGAAGCAGGCATGGAGGAGATCCAGGCTCCAGACATCCAGAGGCCCCAGAGTGCGAGAGCCCAAGGAGGACCACCGGAGGGGCATCCGTGCCACCCTCCTGATGATTTTATTTAAACACACGCGCGGGAAGATGTCTGCTGCAACACATCAGCGTCGATCTTCACCCAAAAATACCCTTCAGACTGCTTTTAATTCATCAGGGTTCCGCCCCTTCATGCGTTAACAAGAATATGACATGCACCAGTTACAGTAAATGGTCAATTAAAAAGCTAAAAACAGACAAAGAGGTTCCTCTTTCTATCACATTCTTCCATACATGGCAATTAGTTTCAAGCCCAGGTGGTCCCTTTGGGCTTGTCCTCTTCTTGACTCGTCTTCTGTCATCTGTTTCTAAGCAAACTCAAATGCAGCTAGAAGCTAAAGGAATTTCAGGCCTTTGGCCTGGCCTATTTTAAGTCATGTGTGTGTAAGTGTGTATGCAGTTTTAACCTCCTGTTGCTCCAAGTCACCTACAATAGATTGCCTGGATATTCGCGTCAAACAAAGCTTGAGACCTTCGATTGACTGAGCAGAATACACTTCTTAATAAACACCAGGTGCAATATGTGTATACAATGATTATAGTTGCACCTGTAAGAGAAAGGTTAATCTGAGGCCTGCGATTTTAATAAACATCTAAATGCAATATTAATGCTGTAGGTTATATTATTAATGCAGTGTTAATGATGAAGGTTATATTGTAGCAGTAAAATACTTTCTGTATCCCCACACTGTGAAAAGCAGATTTTTCCCACTGCTGACTCAGCTGGATCAGGGAGAGTGACTGAGGTAGATATTGAACTGTCAGTGTTTTTATATAACATTAAAGTACCTGAGGGTATGGCACCAAGCACCACTGAGAATTCCCAAACACTGACGGGAAAATTATATAGTGTAAGGAATTCATTGTATGTAAGTAGTACTCCTTCTTTATTAACCAGCTGAGCCACCAATAGGATCCCATTTTGGACCTAAGTTTCCAGGAAAAGTGATTTATTTTTAAATAAAATATCTCTGTTGTTATGGTTTTTCCATATAAAATTAAAGAGCATGCGGTCGATGTCTTTACTAATCTTCTTATCCAGATGTAAGGAGAGACCAGCATATGCCAGTCGGGATATCCCTTCAGCTTTAGTAATTAACACTCTACCTGTCAGAGATAAATCCCTTTGCAGCCACTGGTTGAACTTTTTTCGGATTTTTTTTGTATAATCGGAGTGAAGTTTGACGAGCATCTTGACTTTTGGTCTTTGGATATTAACAGTCCTGGGTATATGACTTCTTATTTAACAGAAATGTTACAGATAGCATTTGCAGTTCAGCGTTTAATTGCTAGCAATTCACATTTTTTTAGATTTAGACATAATCCAGATGCCTCAGAGAAATCACTAATAACACTAAGGGCTGGACGGATTTGATTTGCATTCTTCAAGAAGAGTGTGGTGTCATCAGCTAGCTGGCTGATGATGAGCTCCTTATCAGCTATGGTGATTCCTTGCAAGTAGTAATATACCGGCAGCATTTTTTGCCCCCACACCTCCTCCCCACCACCCTGCGCGTCCATGTGAGTGCATTTACGCGTGCGTGTCCCCCTGTAGCCGGTGGATTTGCACGTGCATGTGAGTTCAGGGGTCATATGAGTTCACATGTGTTCAATAGCGTTTTATTTAATGAAACCATTATGTGTTTTAATTAAACTGTTTTTAAGGATTGTATAGGTCTCAGTGCTCTGTTATTTACACATAGATGATTTAATTTAACTAGCTTAGGAGCATTTTACTTTTCTTTTGTGCTCTGAAGCACACAGAGGCTAATAGTTTCAAACAGTGCCACAAATAACAGGTATCCCTTTAGAAATAAACTTTTCTTGTGATACTTCTAAAAACACATTCATACCTAGCCACGCTAGCACTGTATAAACCCCCAATTTTCCTTTAATGCAACTAGCCCTATAATTATCTACTAGTCACAAACACACTGCAACAGTAAGACTCAATGATTACACATAGATGATTTAACTGCTTTAGGGGCATTTCACATTCTTTTGGTACTCTGAAGCACACAGGGCCTATAGTTTTTAATCAGAGTACCACAAACAACATGTATCCCTTTAGAAATAAACTTTTCTTGTGATACTTCTAAAAACACATATTCATATCATACCTAGCCACACTAGCACTGTATCAACCGCCTATAATTATCTAGTAGCCACACTCTGTAACAGTAAGACTCGATGATTAGACATAGGGGGTTACAGGTAGGCTCCCAACAGTCAGCAAAACAAGTCATAAAACAATAAAAGCGGCTTCCTTATCAAGAACATCCCAGCACACACATCCCAACTGTAGTTCCATAGTTTCCACCTTTTTTCATTACAAACAGTTCCTTTATCTCTCCATGTCAGAGGTCAGCTGAAACCATGTCCAACTGAACCTCCAAAGGTTTTTCCAGGACAATCACACCTCCTAGTGACTAACTGTACCTCTATAGTTTCAACCTTTTTTCATTACAAACTGCTCTTTTATCTGTCAATTACACTTTCTACTGACCAACCGAACCTCCGAGGGGTTTTCTTTACATCCTACTCTTTTATCTCTACTTCTCAGAGGTCAACTGAAACCAACCCCACCTATATAAAAACACCCTAATCAGAGTGTCACGGTTTTGGGTCAGTGTTGACCCAGCATTTTGAGTTTCTTATATTTTGGTTTATTTTTGCATTATGGATTATTTTCTGATGTTCTGGTGCTTTGTTTATTATTGTTGTTATTATTATTATTATTATTATTATTGTTATTATAGATCTCTTTCAGTTATTCTTGGTGAGGGATTAGCTCTTAGGTTGTGTCTCGTGTTTAGTTTAGGTTTAATTCTGCCCGTGTAAAGTCCGTGTTTGCTAGTCTGCATCTTTGTTTATTGTTTCCTGTTTTATTTTGAAAGGTTATGTACTATGCCAGTGTGTCCAGCTTCGCTCCCCCTGTCTCGTTAGCCCTGATCTCTCCCAGCTCTGTCTCCCTCCTGTCTTCCATTCCCTGATTACTTCCCTGTGTATATTAGCCCTGTGATTGCCCTTGCTTAGTGTTGTGTTGTACCCTCTCTTCTTCTGTGTGTTCTGTTTGCCAGCCTGCTAACCCGGCTAGTTATTCTGTACTCCCAGTTTAGTTAGTGTTTTTCTGTTCTGCTTCCTCCCAGCAATAAAGCTGTGTATTTTGAAGTTTCTTCCACCTCCTTGAGTCCTGCATTTTGGGTCCTCTCTTCCTGCCTGCCTACACACAGACATGACACAGACACCCTGTATTTTTCCTCACTACTACACATCAGCCCTTGCGAGCACAACGCTTCGTTCAGCAGAACTGACAGCAAAGCTAACAGTGT